>NW_015630532.1:889686-890673 GCF_001515625.1 Sinocyclocheilus rhinocerous | reverse complement strand
GATAAAATCCCAGAAAATATTGAGATATATTTTTTGTCAATATTGCACACCCCTAATAAATTTAACGTTTTGATTAGAAAAAAATTCTAATAAATATGAGATGTGCCCCTTTTTCCACTTGAGCCCCTGCCCCTCAAAATGTCAGTGCACGTCCCTGCTCGGAGCAGCTCTTTTTCTGTTACAGAGGACAGCGGAAGGGGAAAGCTGTCTCCAAGCAGAGGATGGCCCACTGGATAGTGGATGCAATCACCTTGGCCTATGAGGCACAAGGTGTGCCCTGCCTGCTCAGGCTGCATGCTCACTCCACTAGGGGTGTCGCATCATCTTGTGCGCTGGCTCGTGGTGCCTCGCAAGCAGATATTTGTAGAGCTGTGGGCTGAGCGACTCCTAACCGGTTTCCTCTTGTGTTCTCACCTCAAACGAGTAGTGGCACTGAGAGGCCCGGTTCAGAGTAGGCTTGCGGTGTCCATAACGCCTAGTTCTCCAGAGAGTTCCCTAACCAGGTTCCCTAACTCCGGCGGCCAGACGTGGCGGAGCGTCCGGCGCCAGGCCTTTCATCCAATGAATTCCTGAAATCTGGTGTGAGGCTAGTGCCCATATGAGTGGCCCTGTTGGGATCCCATATGTGTATTTCCACGGTACAGTTACTAGGGCTGTGTTTCCCCTAGCAGGTTACGCTCTGCCATCTCTAGATGATGCAGCCTGAGCCATCTCAGAGACTTCCATGTGCAATAGGACCCTTTTGGGTTACTCCACATGAGTAAATGTCACTCAACCCCCTCTGGGAGGAGGTGACTCCACAGCATGCCTCTTCCAAGTAGGAAGGGCACGCTTTCCCAGTGTTATCCAAGTCCTACTGTTTGGGTTGCTCGAGGAACAGCAGTAGTCGACCTTCTCTGTGTAGAGCTCGTCTGCCTCGTCTGCCTTATAGGAAGGTTCAGGAGGCCTACACAGGGCACTGGAGGGGGCAGCACCTGGGTAGGGATT
>NW_015630532.1:889091-889401 GCF_001515625.1 Sinocyclocheilus rhinocerous | reverse complement strand
TAAAATTATTGTTTATCATACGTAATGTTTTTCATTTACCAATTATTTTAATTCAGTAGTGCTTTATTAAATACAAATACTAACTAAAAAAACTCTTATGAATAAAAAAAAAAAAAAAAAACTGTGGCTATACAATTGAGGATTTTTTATTCAGCCTTTTTTAAACCGCATGAACGGTGTATTTCAGAATGTCAAACGCTGGAAGATCATCTCATCACAACTGCAGTGCTTGCAGGACTTGTAGTGGTTTCATTGTCCATGATAACAAAATCAGCAGGAGAGGTGTTTGTGTCAGTGATGTCTGGCTCGC
>NW_015630532.1:887970-888986 GCF_001515625.1 Sinocyclocheilus rhinocerous | reverse complement strand
AGAAGGAGAGGTGTGTGTCAGTGATGTCTGGCTCGCCCAATTCCTCCTGGAATAAGCACAGAGGGTAAAACTTTAACTTCAGAGTCTAAAAGTAGACATTTATATTTACTGCCAATAGAGTGGGGGAACTATAACGTCAGAACCCGGAAGAGTAATTCGCCGTGGGTTCCTTCTAGATTTTCCTATGAGGTTTTTCAATTCAAATAAAGCCTGTTGTAAACATAACTTGACGATACTTTTATGTTTTGTTGTACAATGTAAATTACACGCATCTGTAGGGTATCAGACCGAATCAGACAATGTAAGATTTGATAAAGAACAGTTGAAACACGAGGAGCCGAATTCTACAGAGGCCTTAGACAACTGGATGTTCATAAATCAGACCCTAGCACTAGCCAGTCTGAAGCAAGCCTAACCAACTCTTTCACAGAACAGCTTTCAACATTAACACAAAAGGAACACACTGATCATAACAACTCAGGAAGGAGATTGTCAATTTTAGGGCAAGTAATCAAGATTAAATGGTCAAAGAGATGACAGCATGACCCTCACGTGATAGTAAACACAATCACGAGCCCTGTAGATTGACTTCCCCCAACTCTAACAAAGAACAGACTTTCAGAGATTCCTTACAGACCTCTTAATCTCAGGTCCTCATACATTCACATACATTCACAGAATGGCACAGAAACTGCCTTTCCATGCACCAAAATGAACTAAAAGGACTTGTGAGCAACTAATCATTTCTATGCATAACTCCATATCATGTATGTAACCCACACATCAGACTATCAGGTCTTAATCATTTATTGTGAATGTATGTTGAATAACTATGGAATAGCTTAATAATTCCTATCCATGTTTAGTATGTGTGTGTTTGAATCTCCTTGCTTGAAACGTTTCTTCCAATCAATTCTTTGTCAAATGTATCATATTCTTGTTATAGAAATCATGTCCAAAATGATACTCTGCAAGAGCGGGAAAACGCGGACCATGTGACTGATAAGATAACATTT
>NW_015630532.1:874967-887956 GCF_001515625.1 Sinocyclocheilus rhinocerous | reverse complement strand
TGTTTAATACAAGTTTGTAGATTGCTTTTGTAAATTTAATATATTGCAAAATTCATGTCTGTGTATTAGCTTTAACCTAATTTTGGATTAATACTCTTAGCAGCTAGTTGTTTAAAAACAGACCAAATAAAAATCACATTTACCAAGGCATTTCCCAAAAAAAGCATTGTATGGCTAAGATGATCGTAAAAACATTTGCCACCAAATGGTCTCAACAATCGACTTAACATTAGCTCACGATGCTTTTGAGAAACGCAGCCCTAAACATTGCCGTTAACAGCAGCGACATTCAAAACGTACGTTAGGACTGCGTTTACTGAAAAAATGCCGGCTAACGTTAACATTAAACTAGAAGCAGTGACGCTAAAATAGCATTCAAAATGCGCATTCAAAAGCACTAGGGAAATGCCGCGCTTTACAGCGCTGTGTAAAAACAGCGTTTCCCAAAAATGAAAACATTCCTTTATCATGATATTCTCACAACACTCAAAAAGCAAATAAGAAATTTTCACAGTTGTTTTGATTTACTTACAAGTTGTTCCATTAAGTTTGCTCCGGTCGCTTGCGATTATCCGCCATGTTGAATGGATTCTTCTGAACGTCGGTTAGAGCAACGAGGTGACGTCACTTTACGTCACTCAGTAAACTTAAAAATAATAATTTAAATAGAAGAGTTTACTCAAAACTGTTGAGCCGCACAAAAATAAAACTAAATTCCTCGTTCAGAAAATGTAATTGTTATAAGTTTCATTAACGATTTAACAGACTTTAATTGCAGTGCTCTTAATCTTTATAAGTTAGTAGTACTGTTCGGGTTTACAGTGCAGTTGCTGTACCACCTCTGAGCTGCCGGGTCACCGGCTCGGCTGCCTTTTGATGTCAAGATCGGAATGCAAATAATTTTTATAGAATACTGTCGTCATTTGAAGCTAAACGCAGACATTTAAATGGACATACTATGGATGAAAACTGCTATGATTACTCTACTTTTAAAGCATAAATTCGACGCCCACAAAAAACGTCATCCCTGTTTCGGATCTGTAAGACTATCCCACTCTCTAACGTCAATTTCGTTGAATAACAGTGCTTATCGCTGGGTGACAAGCTCTTGTAATATGCGTAGAACATTTTGAAAATGACATCTAATCAATATAATTTATAATCTTTTTAAACCTAACTATTTTGTACCGTATCCGTGAAATTCTCTAGCTGTAAAGGCTATCTCTCCCGGGTTTTCTGCAACCATGATGCGCGCGCATCCTGAATGTTTACAAACCGATAATTGGTCTATAGTACACTACTGTTGTTTATGATTCAATTACTGCTCAGATTCAGTGTTGAACATTTTTGAGACAAGAAAATTTAATTCTAATACAAATTCTTATGTGCTCTATAAACTATTTATTATGTCATATATGGAAAAAGTCATCCCTCAATTTGTATAGGATGTCAAATGCATTTGTATTAATAAACTTACAGTGAAAGTAACTGGTGGGCAGCACTGTGAATACAAATTTAAAATATGCAATTGTCACAATATTTTGAAAGTTACAATATACATTATACATTAGCATTAGATGTGTAATTAAATCATTTGCCAACCTTGTTTGCGTAAAAATAAATAAAATTTTTCTATTCCTATCAAAAAATAAATCTAAACACTTTGGCTAACTGTACAAATGTGGGTAATTATCCATAAAGCCCTGGAACTGCTAAAATGTGAAACATAAAGACATATTGTTATTGTGACACAAAATGGGATTTTCAAAGTTTTAAGATATATACATCATAAGATTAGGCACATATTAAACCTCCAAAAAATAATATATTTTCCCACCACATTAAAGACCTTATATTATTTAAACAATTTTTAAAAGGATTTAGACACCTTTTTTTTCTCAACGCCATAACGCACAAAATAGGATTGGTTTAAAAAAGATTTTACACAGAACTTGTTAAAAAAACAAACATCTACCTACTGATAATATGTCGCTCATAAAAATGTAATGATAACAAATGTAATATTCATCATAATTTTCAAATTTTTATAGGACTGAAGCTAAAAATACACAAATTGTGTGTCTATGGTCTCTTTATTTTTGTAAAAATATTTTAAATTTAGAAGTTGAACTAAAACCACAATCCTTAACATGTCAGATAGTAATCAGCAAGAAATGCTTTCTTTCTCAGTTGTCTGTATTTTTTTTCTCCAAATATATTAATGTGACAAGGCGTGATGGGGTTGAAGACTATAACACATTTGAAGGGATACATTGCCTTCAATTTTAATTTTTGGTTTTGTTTCTCTCTCATATTGTCCCTGTCAACATATCTGCATGGCCAACATTGCCTTTCTGCTGCAAATGTGGGTGCAATTTCTGATGTATGATGCTTGTCAACGTTTAAGTGTACATATTACATTAAAAAAATTATTTATTACAAAAATATGAGTTGTCATGATTTGTAAGTATATATTTACTGAAACCATGACTATTTTATATTTTTTATTTAATTAAATTATTATTAAATTAAGTAAATAACTCAACCCTGTCACAAGTTTACAACCCCATAACAATGAGAAATACATATATTTGTGATGGTGTTGAGTGTGACTGGGTTGTGGTTTTTCACTCAAAATGGCCACTAGGAGAGTAGACCATATATGGCAGCAATAAAATAAGCACATTGTATATATGGATTAAAATAAAATGTTGAAAAATAATAATTTTTCATCTTAATTTTATCTGACTTGGTTAAATTGACTACAATACAATATGAATGAAAAGTATGATATACTAACCATTTTCTGCACCACTATTAAAGAGACCTGAATGATGTAATTTGTGGTAAATTATGTCACATTTGTGTGGAGTCTAAATTATTATGGGCGTGTGACAGGGTTCAGTTCAGACTAAGGGACATAACTTTAAAGTCTGTTTTTTATAAAATATCTTGATTTTTTTTAAATAAAAATATTTTTCAAAAGAAAGGAACACAAATGAATGCTTACATTATTGCCAAAAATCATAGAAACTATGCACATTTTGTTAATAATTTTCGAAGTAAAACTTTGAAGTGAAAAAGTTTGAAGTTTTTGAAGTGCCTCAGGGACATGACAAAATGCTTGGTTTAAAGGGGTCATATGATGCAATTTAAATTTGTCCTTTCTCTTTGGAGTGTTACAAGCTCTTGGTGCATAAAGAAGATCTGTAAAGTTGCAAAAACTAAAGTCTCAAATCCAAAGAGATATTCTTTATCTCTAACACGCCTAACACGCCCCCACATGTCTACGTCACGATGTGGGAAGACTTGCATAACGCTGCCCAAATGTTCACGCAAAGAAAGAAGGTGTAACTTTGATTCTCGCTGTAGTATTGTTGTTGCCGCTGCCATCATGTCGTGAAGATGCTGTGTGTTTCGTTGTGAAAGCGAAACTACTTTGTTTGTGATATGTAAATATATAAATATATAGATATATAAATATGTGATATTGTTTTGTTCTGTTAACCATTCCTTTGTTATTTGTGGGAGGTGCTTATAAATTACTTTCAGAAAAAAAAAGTACAAACATGTCACTAGGGCGGTAACCATTCAAAATGTACTAATACGTACACTTTAGCTTAATATTTACGTTTAAAGTACTAATGTGTAAGTCTTGCAATATAAAATATATTCATAATATGAAAAAATTATAATATATATTATAATAATATATATACAATTTATTAAAACATGCTTACATAAAATAGCCTAATAGGCTTTTCTGTTGATCAGGAACAATAGATAGAAATATGATAGATGTACAAGCGCAATAAGAATACATTGAAATGTCTAAAAAGAGTAGTAATAAGATAATCAGTAGAATACACTCACTGAAGGCTGTGACTGTCAGATCAGCAGTAGCAGAATTATTTCATTGTGTCTCAGAAAGCAGTGATAAAGGAGTAGTCAGTAACTTCAAATGGACATTAAAAGACTTGTTTAATTTACTTAATTATTTTATCTTCATTTACAAATGTCTTCATTTGTCTTCATCTTCATTTACTTCATTTACAAATGTCACAATTCCAGCCTTTCTGAGCAATGGACCAACCCTTTGCGCCACCTAGTGGTGATTTTGCGAATAAGTGTCACATGTATTTCTGCGACATATCATGGACGACTGTTGTGATTTTTTTATTTTTATTTTTTTTTTACTTTTTTTCACAAAATAATTAGTTTGGATGCCACGAGTTAGTTTTGATGACTTTGCAATAAATAATAAAGTGTTTAAAATAGTAACAATTAAAAATTTGTGTTTCCAATTTATGCAAAGAACACAAAAGCCCCTACACGGAGCGGATAAATATAGTAGAAAGACAGGGAGAAAAAAAATTACCCTTCAACAAAGTCAGCAACCGTTCTGTTAACCATTCCTTTGTTATTTGTGGGAGGTGCTTATAAATTACTTTCAGAAAAAAAAAGTACAAACATGTCACTAGGGCGGTAACCATTCAAAATGTACTAATACGTACACTTTAGCTTAATATTTACGTTTAAAGTACTAATGTGTAAGTCTTGCAATATAAAATATATTCATAATATGAAAAAATTATAATATATATTATAATAATATATATACAATTTATTAAAACATGCTTACATAAAATAGCCTAATAGGCTTTTCTGTTGATCAGGAACAATAGATAGAAATATGATAGATGTACAAGCGCAATAAGAATACATTGAAATGTCTAAAAAGAGTAGTAATAAGATAATCAGTAGAATACACTCACTGAAGGCTGTGACTGTCAGATCAGCAGTAGCAGAATTATTTCATTGTGTCTCAGAAAGCAGTGATAAAGGAGTAGTCAGTAACTTCAAATGGACATTAAAAGACTTGTTTAATTTACTTAATTATTTTATCTTCATTTACAAATGTCTTCATTTGTCTTCATCTTCATTTACTTCATTTACAAATGTCACAATTCCAGCCTTTCTGAGCAATGGACCAACCCTTTGCCCCACCTAGTGGTGATTTTGCGAATAAGTGTCACATGTATTTCTGCGACATATCATGGACGACTGTTGTGTTTTTTTTTTTTTTTACTTTTTTTCACAAAATAATTAGTTTGGATGCCACGAGTTAGCTTTGATGACTTTGCAATAAATAATAAAGTGTTTAAAATAGTAACAATTAAAAATTTGTTTTTCCAATTTATGCAAAAAACACAAAAGCCCCTACACGGAGCGGATAAATATAGTAGAAAGACAGGGAGAAAAAAAATTACCCTTCAACAAAGTCAGCAACCCAAGAAGCTTTCTCTTCCTGACACCGATTAGAGGTTTATTCCCCTCATTTTAATGTTAGCTGCACCAAGCAAATGATGTAATGCGCTTAGTGGTCTTTAGGGGTGTTTACATTGACATGACAACTAACCGAAAACAGACTTTAGTCACATGAGTTATTGTAATAATTAATTCACAACATTTACCATATGTTAACTGCGTGAACTGAATCAGGGTTGTCTTTGTTAGCTTTACTAAAATATTTAGTCACATGAGTTATTGTAATAATTAATTCACAACATTTACCGTATGTTAACTGCGTGAACTGAATCAGGGTTGTCTTTGTTAGCTTTACTAAAATAAAAATATTCCCCAGCCTCCCCTCAATTAGAGCACTGAACAGCTTTGTACTTTTTTTTTGAGTGTAGGATTGATGCTATTCTCACTCATGTGTCCTATACCCTAGCACACACACTGAAAGACCATTTTTCTGAGAGAGACACATTCAACAGAAAGACTTTTGGAAGATGCATTCAAAAGCAACGCCTGTGAGGAGAACGTTTTTTCCCACATTGTGTATGGATGTGCAGTGATTAAATTTGATAATTGGCTAAACCTAGTGCCTTACTCTGCAGATATTGGTCCAAGAGAAACCCCAAAGGGCTGTGACTATAAAACAGTTATGTTTTCTTCTTGGAAAACTGGAAAAAGGATTAGAGTGTTTATAAATGACAATGGATAATTAATGTTTTAATAGGTGGCAATCCACTGAATTTATTAAAATGTTATATATTTGCTTCCACTTTTGGACAGTTATAAAAAAGAATGTATACAGTACTGGATATGGAGTAGAAAATAGCAGAAGCTGCTCATTAAATGGCTAACCTGTGAATTATTTTTTCAGCAGTTAAAAACACCGGAGCATGCTTATCTGAAATTCCCACAGGACAAACTGCACTTATTATAGACCATTATAAAGAATTTATGTTGTAAATAAATTCCTCATTGTGTTTGTAATGTTCAGGTGTTAATCAGTGTGGTATATCTCTTTAGAATGATCAGAGTGTCAGCAATAAAAGAGAAGCACAGCTGCTTCAGTTATCTCTCTGGAAGCACTCCATTCTGTATTAGTACCATAGCCATTCCAGTCGAAACTTGTAAAGTCCCCACACTGTCTAGCTGATTCAGGAAAGTGTCCACCTCCACCAACACAGAACTGCAAGAACATGAGTACATTACTAACAACACAATATGCCTATGTATTTCTTCAGATAATATTGGTGCAGTAGGAGTTGATTAATTTCTGTTGTAAGTGTATTGTAAATGCATTTGCTCTTCATCAGGGGTGGGGAACTAATTTGGGGTAGGGGCCACATTAGCCATAATATATTTGTAACGTATGTTGCTTATTCTTTTTTTTAAATAATTGTTATTTTAATAATAATAAAATTTATTTTATAAATATCTTTATTTTCAATACTTAAATCATGTAGTGCTGTATACTGTGTTGTTGCTTCTAAATTCTAAAAATTAAACTGACTTTAAAATGATGTCGACTTATGTTTTCTATTAAATCCTGTTTATATATATATATATATATATATAATTCTTGCCGTTACATTTCTGTGACTTGGATTTTGGGCTGCATGGAATGATCAGACTGGTGGGTTACGTATGTTTTGGACCCCTGCTCTTCATTTATACAACGAAGCATGAATTATTACCTGTGGTGATTAACAGTATGCCACAATTTCAGTTTATAAATGGTTAGATTATTTTTTAACTCACATGCTCGGTGTGACAACCGTTTGGTTTAACGCCTGAACAAAGAGCCATAGCTGCCTTTTCAGTATTGAAGACCCTGAATGTGATGAATCCAGGCTCAAATATTTCTGAAAACAAAATCCACAGAATATACCACTGATGATGATCTGTCATGGTAGGTCCACATGCAACATGGCTTTCATTCACTAAAGTGATCTCAACAATGAACACCAGAACTGAATAATACACAGATTTTATGACTGTTAATCGATGTAGCTAATTTGAAAAATATTTGTTTAAGTATTGCTATACCTCTTGAATTTGGACCATACAGATTTTTGGTCATTATCGTACTTCCAGTATCATACACTATTGGAATAGCAGGTCCATTATCAATGTTGCATGTCCCGATTCCAAACCTCACAGGGAATTTCTGGGAAAATGAAGATAAATATTCAGTGTTTTATTTAATTTCATGACAAAATTAGTCTTTACCTATATTTCTGTTAAAATGGTGTCAAAGTTTATCTAACCTTGAATAAATTGAAAAGGTTTCCTCCATGTAGGGTTAAGAACCGATTTTCAGTGTGGTATCTCAGGATGGAGGCAGTGGTCCAGTGCTCCAACTCACTATTATTAGGAACATGCCACACAGACACATCCTGTGCCCCAATGTCAAAATATCCAGGATTCTGTCAAGTCACATTTATTTATATAGTGCTTTATATAATACAGTTTTGTTCTGTTTGAGATTCTAGATTAACATCATTTGATTGTCAGTCCAGTGTCTTAATATCCTTTATGTTAAGTCATGGCTGTAAAACCATTACTGTAATAAAAATACCTTATAATCATCACTTGTAGCAGCTTCCGCAGATCCAAATGTGACTGTGTTTGCCCATGTCCCGTCACCATCAGGCCGGTTTGGGTCGCTGCCCTGCTGATTAGACCAGCGATCACCAACAGCGCACTTTCCATACATGTTGTTTTCATGAACACTTGCCACCAGCGTCCAGCCGCCTCCAGCAGTGGTCATATCACAGAACGTCTGGTAAAGGACTCCTCTTGATGAGATCAGATAGTACAGGCCGTCTGATTGAACACAAGCATTCCTGAGTCAAATAAATGCAGTTTGGTGCACAAGATCACAAATATAGATAGAAAATGGTTGTACCATCATAAACATGATACTTGTCACGAATTTCTTTGCAGCTTCGAGCAACATATTTAATTCTGTCCAGAAGTTTTTCAAGCTCATGGTTGCTGTTGGTATCACTGATGTTAATACATGGTGCTTCTGCTTCTTGTATTACATACATAGCTCCCAGAAAGAACATTTAAAACAAACAAACAAAAATGCTTATTTTATTTTTTTACATGGGTCATAATGTAATATATTGTGAAAACAATATTTTAAAGTTCTTAAGAGAAATTGTTTCAGTTAAATCTTAAAATGACACTTACTTGATTTAACATCACAGAACCGTAAACTTTTAAACCATAAAAAAATAAATATTTTTTATAAGAAAGACAGTCTGCAAACAAAAGAAGACAATTTTTCATGATTTAAACACACTGAAAACTTGCAAACCTTGCACATTAACTTACCATTTCCATACACCAGGGGTAAATGCTTTTGTGTGTTCTTAATTTTTAAAGTGGCTTAAGGAAATGGTGTATTTAAATCCTTTTCTTATCAAAGGCTGATTTATAAGAAACTAATGTTTACAGCTGTTTACAGTATGTTTATTGTAATCAAGAACAAAAACATTTCCATTTATTTTCTTAGGAATCTGATAACCATCAGATCTATTCCTATCAATGGACAACCTGTTGAGGCTGCCGAACAATATATTGTACTGTTACTGTAATCATTAACTGACCTATATGACTTCTTAAATGACTATTATTCCAAACCTATATGACTTCATCTCTTGTGTGGAACACAAAAGATGATATTTTGTCCATAAAACAGAAATCAGAGGGTGAAATGGGTAGTCAGATTTATATTCACTCTATTAACTCTATTTATACTCACTATATTCACTGGTCAAAATGCGGATGTTTCTTTTCTCTCACATTGCATTTCTGAGATAAAAATTTGGATGAACCAAACTTAATATTGATAAGACTTCAGTTATGCTCATTGGCTCTCCTCATCAGCTTCATAAAGCTGGTTTGCTAACGTTATACGTGGATGGCTCTGTTTTGGAGTTTTGAACTGAACTAAAAAATGTAAGAGTTATATTTGACTTGAGTTTGTCTTTTGATCCACACGTGCAATGTAAGACTTCCTTATCTTTTCTCAGAAATATTGCTAGACTTCACCCTATGCTATCCTTTAATGTGGCTTTTTAATACTTTAGTTTTTTCTCGCTTTTACTGCAATGCTGCTTCTTGCTGGGGTCCCTAATAATGTCAACCTTAACAAACTATATGTGCAAAATTCAGCAGCGATAATATAAAAAAATATATATTAAATATATAAAAATATATTTTTTCTGCTTTCACTAGTCCACTTGCCTGTCACAAATGCTGTTCATAAATGTTGTTGTAAATATAATATTTAACTCACATGTTGTACTGAGGCACTACAGCGATCTGTCACGCCACATCAAGGAAGCGTTAAAACAGCATTTATTGTTTGAAATTCCTGATAAAATAGACAGAATTTGAAAGATGAGACTGTTTTTTTTTTTTTAAATAACAAAACACAAAGCTTATTGTGATTATTGGAGAGGAGATAATGTATAGTGATGATGTAGAGGGAATATGATTAAGTTCTGCAACATGCAGTGGTTAAAAATGTATTTGTTGGGTACACATACCGAACTGAAAACATATTTTCTGTACAAATAATTGTAGTGTTACACCTAGAAAACATTTTAAACACCAAAACTGCATTTACCTGAAGATAAAAGTGTGTCTGGGCAAAGGCTGTTGTTGTAAGGAGGGAGAACAGAGACTCTGTACCAGACACTTTTTCAATAATCAGTGTTGGGAGTAACTAGTTACATGTAACAGAACTACGTAATTTAATTACAACATAAATGTAATTGTAATCAGTTACAGTTACTGAGAAAAAATGTGTAATGGAATTACAGTTACTTATGAAAATGTTAATGATTACAAAGGGGGTTACATCTGAATTTTTTTCCACAAACACACCCACATACAGATTTAATTGATTTATTTTATAAATTGCAGTGGATGCCCTAAAATATGAGACACCAATGTTTCAGGACACAGAATAGGACACATGTTTATTCGATAACTCTTTTATTTCCTATTTGGGTTTATGTATATGCTTTATTTTTTAAGATTAACTGTTTTTTTCCCCAAACCATTGTTAGATGCCAGTGTTTCCTATCATAGCTATGCAAAGATTTGATTTTAAAAACAGTATCGTAGCTATTAAACTATTCCTTGAATCTGTATTTAACTTCAGAATGATCTCAAAGTAAATTCTAATTTTTTGATGGCTGTGCTTTAAAATAAAATTTTTATAATCTTAATTCGAGTGAAGGATTTTGAAAGTCTGACAGTAATCAGTGTTGAGTACTACTGTAAGGTTAACCCTGCCTGGTTTAAATGTTTGAAAATGATTAACAGTTGAAAACATTAGAAATCAAATGTATCAAATGTAGTCAGTTACATTACTTTAATAAAGTTATTACTTATTAGATTTTAAATAGGGTTACTTGTAATCTGTAACCTATTACATTTCCAAAGTAACCTTCCCAACACTGTCAATAACCCACCAATAGTAAGTAAAGGGAAGATTCTCATCAACCAATGGTGTTGTTGAATAGGCTGAGAAACCTGCAGCACATTATGACTATAGCAGGTTATGTGTGTTTTTCCAAGTAAAAACCACATGTTAACCATGGGTTGACATATTCAACGGTGTGCTAGCCACATATGGTTCTGATTTGTGTGCTGTCATCTCTGGGCCACATGCCTAAATACAAGTCATCCATGTCATAAGATTACTGATCTTATGTGTGTGTGACTTGAATTTCCCCCCCAATTATTTATTTTTCTTTATTATATAAAAAAAGTGTATTTTTTTGTTTTGAATGTCTCATTTGGAGTACAGGATGTGCAAATTTTAGATAAATGTTCATGTTATATATTTTGGTTGCATTTGTGAATAAAAATGTAACTGCTTGTGTAAAATAGGTACATAATATCATAATATCCATATATCCATATACTCCTGAATCAAATCATATTGTAATCGTATCGTATAATTTTTTTTGAGGTATCTGCAAATATCATATCGCTGGGTATGAGAATCGATATCATATTGTATTATGATGAACCGTCCCATTTACACCCCTAAATATTAACATTCTCAGAATTTGAATAAAGTTCACTTTCTGAAAGCGAAGGTTTTGTCCAAATCCCTAACCTTAAATATGAGCAATATTAGAAGTTATGCTTGGCATAGGAAACCCTTCTGGTAACTGAGCCGTGTGCAGAAGAGCAGAGATTGGAGACAGGAGGAGAAAGAATCTGCTAGATGAGACAGTCTGAGCGTGTAGGAGGGGGAAAGAAAATCATATTTAAACTGCACCCTGATAGGAAGTATAACAGATTACTGTACTAAAGCTCAACCCCACAGCTCATGCCATGCCAGCAGAGGTCAGTCTGTTAAGCTGTAGGAACAGCTGTGTTCAGTCTTTCAATAGTGAGAACTTGATAAACCACATCTACTGCTGACCAGGCTCTAAGGTGCACTGCAGAACTGTAAATTACAAGCACAAAAGAAGTGCCGTTATTTATCCCAGATCTTTTGCCCCGAAACAGTGGCCTCAGAAAATGGAAACTTGAGTCACACTTTAAAAAATATGTCACTGTATCAGATTACACAACATCAAATTATGTGCCGTCTATAAACAAATGATACAAGATCTTTTCTCAGAAATAACTTTTTGCTATGGCTGCCTGTACATTTTTAAATGGATGTATAAATACAGCTGCCCCATTTGTCTTAATTTTGAACACACTTTCTATTGTTTTTACATTCTTCTTTTTGTGAAATATGTATTTTCAGTATTTTCTTGTAAAATGTATTCCAATAATCTTTATTTTATTTATGGCTTTGAAAATTCATTTTTAATACTGTAATTTTAATGGTAAAAGACTGTAAAAAATGCAACAGTAAAAATCTGTTAAGTGGTTGATGGTAAGTTGACAGCAATGGGATAGAGTAATACATCTAATAGGACATTTCATTTAATTTTACAGTAAAATGCTGTTAAATTTACAGTTTTGGAAGTGAAAAAACTGAAAAGACATCTTATAATTTACAATGAAAAATGTTTATTCTTAGATTTTATCTCATCAGTTATGAACAGGTTTTATGATATATCTTATGTTGTTAAATTAATGTTTATTGCATTATGGTTAATGCCTAATGGTTATAGAGTCGGACTTGTAACCCAAAGGTAGCGGGTTTGAGTCTCGGTACCGGCAGGGATTGGAGGTGGGGGAAGTTAACTTCCCCGGGCGCCAGAGAAAAAAATGGCTGCCCACTGCTTCGGGTGTGTGTTCACGGTGTGTGTGTGTGTGTGTGTTCACTACTCACTGCTGTGTGTGTGCACTTGGATGGGGAAAATGCAAAGCACAAATTATGTATGGGACACCATACTTGGCCACACGTCACGTCACGTCATTATTTTAGTGTCATCTGTGTTAACATGATGGTGTTCTATATTTGTGTTTATGACATATATATTAATATTTAACTCAGCTTGTAGAAAAGCTACCTGTGATAAACTTTAATACAAAATTGAAAAACATATTTTAGTCATTTGGCATATTAACAGTATTTCAGTATCAATATTATTTCAGTTAAATTTACTGTAAATTTAGAGGGGACCTATTATGCAAAATAAAATTTTACATGCTGTTTGGACATAAATGTGTGTTGGCAGTGTGTGAACACAACC
>NW_015630532.1:871693-874128 GCF_001515625.1 Sinocyclocheilus rhinocerous | reverse complement strand
ACAAATGAGGACAATAAAAGCAGTCAAAACTAACAAAAGAGCAACAATATATAAGTGCAAATGACAAGTCTCGGTTAGCCTAACGCAGTACATGTAGCAATATATATATATATATATATATATTATACACACACACACACAAAGGAAAAACAAGTAAGTAAGATAAAATAGAAAGCTAGTGTTTTTTTAATAAAAAAAAGAAGATAAATATAGATAAAGTAGAATTAAAATAGAATAGAAAGTGCTAGAGTTAGAGGGTTTAGAGGTTTTAAAGCAAAACCATTTGCTTCGAAACATTTTGCGAAGCAAATGGTTAATTTCATTCAAAGTTTTCACATGCTTCGTTCATTGTTACCATCACCACGTTATATATCAATTTCAAAGAAAATAAATGGGAATGTTTACTTCCGGAACCTGTTGCACTTTATTGGCTCTGCAAGAGTTGCGCTGGCCAATAATATTCGTCTTTATTCCCAGGTCTGAAAGCCCTGCGTTTCTAGGACAACGACTCACAAACAAATGAGTGTAGTGTTTCCCACTTTGTTTAGTTAGAAGCAAAAGCATTTACATCGCAGAGTCGACGGACCTGATCCAAAACCTCCAGTACACCCGAGGAATGGTAAGAATGATGCAGATATGAGTAGTCAAAAAACCATGAGCAGTCTGTTTCACGAACTAGGTAATCGTTACAGATGCTACAAACGATGCGAGGTTGTGTTGTAGAACTTACGAGAGACCGTCTCTTTTCAGTCTTTCATGAGCCAGCAGCGCAACATCTCTCACAACCACCATCAGAAGATGACCCTGGAGTACCGCAAACAGGAGGAAATGCGTGAGGATCAAACCAAACACATCACCAAAGAGAAGCAGCTGCAAGCCAACATCCAGTGCGAAGAGAGAGTCGAGAAAAAGCGCTTCCTGCTCAAAATGCAAGATGAAGAGTATGGCAAACAAATCGAGGAATCACTTCTCAAGGTTGATTTTATTCTGTTCGTTGTACATTACTTCAGCTGTTCAAAAAGAGATGCCTGGTCTCGTTTTTGTTTATTTGTTAGGATCCCCATTATCTGTGCCCTACTGTTTATTTTCCTGCCATACAAAAATATGAACATACCTTTAAGAAAATGCATGAAACATTAACCATGCATTTAAGAACATACACTGAATACAGTCTATTCTAAATCTAAACATATATGTAACATTACAATTTTAATTTGAAAATATAAATAAAATCAATGCAAAATGTATGTTTTAGGCAGAAGAGGACAGACAGTTCAGAGAGAGGCAGCTTGAACAGGAAGAGAGGATGGCCAAGGAGCTTGCGAGAATTAATAATGAGAAACTCCGAGATGAGAAGATAAGGCAGTACATTAAAGAGAACAGGTAAGAGACCGGAGAGCTTAATGGCACTACAGGTGCATTTCAAAAAATGAGAATATCATGGAAAAGTTCTTAATTTTTTGTAATTTAATAAAAATAAAAAAAACTTTCTTATATTATGGATTCATTGCATACAAACTGAAATATTTCAAGAGTTTTTTTGTTTTAATTCTGATGGTTACGACTTACAGCTTAGGAAAATAAAAAATTCAGTATCTCAAAAAATGTGAATATTTCATTTTGAGCTTGATTAGTTTGATTAATTTTGAGTGTAAATACTGGGTACCTCCTGGCCTAGTTTAGAACATGCAACCACAATTATGGGGAAGACTACTGACTTGACAGTTGTCCAGAAGACGATCATCGACACCCTCCACAAGGAGGGTAAGCCACAGAAGGTCATCGATGAAAGGGCTGGCTGTTCATAGCGTGCTGTATCGAAATATATTCATAGTAAGTTGACTGGTAGGAAAAGGTGCACAAGCAACAGGGATGACCGCAGCCTTGGGAAGATTGTCAGGAAAAGCTGATTCAAGAACTTGGGAGAGCTTCACAAGGAGTGGACTGAAGCCGGAGTCAGCGCATCAAGAGCCACCACACACAGATGTCTTCAGGAAATTGGCTACAGCTGTCACATTCCTAGAACCAAGCCACTCCTGAAACAGAAACAACGTAAGAAGCATCTTACCTGGGCTAAGGAGAAAAAGAACTGGACTGTTGCTCAGTGGTCCACAGTCCTCTTTTCAGATGAAAGTAAATTTTGCATTTCATTTGGAAATCAAAGTCCCAGAGTCTGGAGGAAAAGTGGAGAGGCACAGAATCCAAGCTGCTTGAAGTCCAGTGTGAAGTTTCCAGTCAGTGATGATTTGGGTGCCGTGACGTCTGCTGGTGTTGGTCCACTGTGTTACAGCCGTCTACCAGGAGAGTTTAGAGTACTTCATGCTTGCTTCTGCTGACAAGCTTTTTGGAGATGCTGATTTCATTTTGCAGCAGGACTTAGCACCTGCCCACAGTGACAAAACTACTTCTAACTGGTTTGCTGACCATGATTATTA
>NW_015630532.1:868295-871139 GCF_001515625.1 Sinocyclocheilus rhinocerous | reverse complement strand
TTGACTGGAAGGAAAAAGTGTGGTAGGAAAAGGTGCACAAGCAACAGGGATGACCGCAGCCTTGGGAAGATTGTCAGGAAAAGCTGATTCAAGAACTTGGGAGAGCTTCACAAGGAGTGGACTGAAGCCGGAGTCAGCGCATCAAGAGCCACCACACACAGATGTCTTCAGGAAATTGGCTACAGCTGTCACATTCCTAGAACCAAGCCACTCCTGAAACAGAAACAACGTCAGAAGCATCTTACCTGGGCTAAGGAGAAAAACAACTGGACTGTTGCTCAGTGGTCCACAGTCCTCTTTTCAGATGAAAGGACATTTTGCATTTCATTTGGAAATCAAGGTCCCAGAGTCTGAAGGAAAAGTGGAGAGGCACAGAATCCAAGTTGCTTGAATTCCAGTGTGAAATTTCCGAAGTCAGTGATGATTTGGGGTGTCATGTCATCTGCTGGTGTGGGTCCATTGTGTTTTATCAAGTCCAAAGTCAATGCAGCCGTCTACCAGGAGATTTTAGAGTACTTCATGCTTCCTTCTGCTGGCAAGCTTTATGGAGATGCGGATTTCCTTTTCCAGCAGGACTTAGCACCTGCCCACAGTGCCAAAGCCACTTCTTCTAACTGGTTTGCTGACCATGATATTACTGTTCTTGATTGGTCAGCCAACTCGCCTGACCTGAATCCCATAGAGAATCTATGGGGTTTTGTCAAGAGGAAGATGAGTAACATCCAAACAAACAATACAGACGAGCTGAAGGCCGCTATATTTGTAAATCTTTTTTTGATTGATCTTTGAGAAAATATTCACATTTTTTGAGATACTGAATTTTAAATTTTCCTAAGCTGCAAGTCGTAACCATCAGAATTAAAACAAAAAACTCTTGAAATATTTCAGTTTGTGTGCAATGCATCTAGAATATAAGAACGTTTTTAGAAAGTGCTTTTTAGAATTAAATTACAAAAAAATAAAGAACTTTTCATGATATTCTAATTTTTTGAGAGACGCACCTGTATATAGCACTGCATAATGTTTTTATAGGTTTACCATTTATTAAGCTCTGTGTTTTATTGGCAGCATTGAGCTTCGAGAGCTAGAGTTAAAGCTCAAGTCTGCATACCTGAACAGAGAACGGGCAGCACAGATGGCAGAAAAGGAATCCATGCGATATGAGACAATGGTAACGGTGTGATCTGCAAATGTGTGTCTTACATTTGGGTCTCTTATTTTGTGGTTTTGCTTATTGTGAGTTTACATCTTATCAGCGACAAGAGGCTGCTGTTGCCCATAAGATGAAGGACGAGCATGAGCTTGCAGAGCTGGAGAAAGAGAAGCAGGAGCAGAAGAAGTATGAGGAGGTAGTGCGTTACCAGCAAGAACTTGAGCGGCAGCTTGAGGAGAAAGACTGCAAGAGACAGGAAGCCTATGAGGAGTTTCTTAAAGAAAAACTCATGGTGGACAAAATAGTACGGAAGATCTATGAGGAAGATCAGAGGTAAGTGTGTTCTTTGTTTTCCCGTTTTCCTGAAGTTTTCTACTTCATTTTCAGAAATTCTGGAGAAAGCAGACAATATCATCTGTTTTAGATGAGCTGGTAAAATGGATGTAGGATGGTTTGAAACTGACAAACTTCATTTACAGGGAGCTTCAGTTACGACTTGAGAAAGTGGTGGCCACTCAGAGATACATTGAAAATTTTAAAAAGCAGCAAGCAGAGTGGAGACATTTAGAGCGAGAAAAGGTGGAGGCGGAGAACAGGCGCATCATTGAGTTTGCCCACTACCAGCAGAGGAAGGAGGAGGACAGGATGGCCAAAGTTAGAGAGAGAGAACAGGCCAAAGAAACCCTGCACAAAATGGTACATGACAGCTCACCCTCTGCGCTGTTATGTAATCAAGATTCAAGTATTAATATGTTCTTCCTTTCCTTCTTGTTTAGCTCTCTGAGCAGATCGAGATGGAGAAAAAAGAGCGCGAGAAGATGGAGCGTGTCCGTGAAGAACTTCACTTGGAAGAGCAGGCCGAGGCTGCAAGACGACAGGAAATTGTGAGAACTCTCTTACAGTGTCTCTTACTACATCTCACTTTACTGGATACACTTTGTTCATTTTTACAAAGAAGACAAAGGTTAATCTTATGCAAGGTTGCCAGATCTCAGAAAACAAATTTCTAGTCCAAAACCGACTCAAAACCCGCCCAAAAGTAATGAAAACTAGCCCAGTTTTTTCCTGTGTCCAATCACAGTTGACAGATAAAGGGCCTTAAAATAAACATTTAGATTTTATTTATTCTGTGTTTTTTATTTTATTTGGATAATTTTAGCTAGACTAGTTTTTATGCGGTATGTGCACATTTATTATTTAATCTGAATACCGATACCTACTTTCACTTCCCCAGTTCTTTTAAAAATCTAATCTCATTCAAGACTATTATTAATAACCTACATACTCTTTTTGTTTCACTCTTCTACTCTCCACATTCACTCTTGGTTTTTCTACACACAAGCATAAATGCACAATTAATCTATAATGGCAAACCTAATTTACCTGCTTTCAAATTCCTGATGTGTGTGAAACTTGTCTAAATGTAACCTCTAGTAAGCCATTTGCAGGGCTTAAAGTTCTCCGGCACCATGCCAGATCTCCGGCGTGCAGTGTTTGGCTGCGGAAAAAAATAATCCTACATTTAAAAAGAATTGTTGATATCACTTTCGAGTCCATGAGTTCGCCTACCAATGGTATGAGAGGAGCACAGCTTTCACTCTCAACCAAACTAACATTACTAGCCAATCAGAATTTTTTGCTCTTATAAACACGAGACGTGCATCCAATTGCAGAGTCGCAGCCCTGATGAA
>NW_015630532.1:859092-867739 GCF_001515625.1 Sinocyclocheilus rhinocerous | reverse complement strand
GGCTAAACTCTTCCTCTGCATATGCTGTGAATTTGAATTGCTTAACGTTCATTTGGGAAAACAGTGTGCATTATCTCACTAGATTTGTAACATAAATCATTTATAAACCTTTGCCAACAAATTTTGATATTTTATTTGAGCCAATTATTATTGCCTCATTGTTAGTTTATATATAAATAGTCATACTAAAGCCTGGTTTTCACTTAGGTCTGTTTTTGTTACTAAAAATATCAGATTACTCAATTGAATTGTCAAAATAATCAGTAGATTACTTGATTACCAAAATAACCATTAGTTACAGCCCTAGATTAGTTAAAATATTTCAAAATACAACTGCATTGTTTTACTTTTTGTAATTAAAAGACATATTTTGTCATTGAAGATTTCTTAAAAATAGTATTAAAATATTGTCTCGTTCTAGTGAACCAAGTATCTGTATTTTGTCTCATCTCGTGAGCTAAGTGTATTGTCACACCCCTAGTGTCGATAAGCGGTGATATAGCTCATAATTTTCCAAGTGTATGATTGTACGCTTTCATTCTTCAGGTCAACCATATATTCATGAAAAAAAAATTAGTTTGAATAAGGAAAGCAATAACTTTGCCATAGTATCCTTTCAAATGTTAAAGTTGCCACAGTCATTGCATGCTTTGCATGTGCTGGCCCATCCACAGAAAAAAGTTCAGGCTCAGGATTTTTTTTTTGCTTTAACCCCTGCATTTGGTGGCTGCGGTAGATTATAAAAGTGGCCCAAAAACACACAACACAACAATTTTTCCTGTGACATTTTTAAAATAGCCCAATTGTGCGGGAAAACCGCGACCCTGGCAACACTAACCTTATGATGCCTATCTAGAAAAAGTCCCAGTCATATTTCAGTTAACCAAGAAAATTAAGCATATTTCAGGACCATGTACATTTACTATTTCTTTACCATCATGTCACTTACAGGAAGAGATGGAGAAGAGGATCCGGCAGCGGCTAGAGCTGCAGCAGACGTGTCAGGAGATGATGGCCTTCAAGCTGTTGCGCATACAAGCTGAGAAAGAGGAAGAGGAGGCCTTTAGACAGATGATGATGGTCAAGTTTGCTGAGGATGACCGCATTGAGCAGATGAATGCCCAGAAGCGCCGTATGAAACAGTTGGAACACAAACGGGCTGTGGAGAAGCTGCTGGAAGAAAGGAGACAGCAGTATCTGGCTGAACAAGTAAGACTCAAAGCCACAAATCAAGCATGCAACTGTGCAGACATTAGATCCATTAGTTGCTTCTGATTCAGACTATACCAATAACCGCTGATAGTACAGATGACATGGAATGAATGAATCTAAATATTCAACAGGAGAGGGAGGAAGAGGAGCGAGCTATTGAGAAGGAGAGAGAGGCTCAGCGGCGAAAGATCATTGAAGAGGAGAGACAGAGGCTCCTAAAACAGCATGCAACGAAACTGCTGGGATACCTACCAAAGGTGAGAACACCACACCATAGTGCAGACACTCACACACATTTCTCACGTGATCAGACTCATTACTTAGAGAATGTATTTTTTTGTAATGCAGCATTTGTATGTTTTCTTATTTTCCTTGTTTTCTAGGGTATTTTCAAAGAAGATGACCTGGAGCACTTTGATGAGGATTTCAGAAACAATTTCAAACAACGACAGGCTGATATTTTCTCAGATGAGGGTTGGGGAGATGATTCGCAGTAGGGTAATTCCTGTCATGACCACCACATGGCGCTGTTTTTAAATCCAATCTGGTATACTTAACAGTGCATTATGAACTGTTAGGTGCATCTGCCACTTCCACAAACTATTGAACAACTTTCATACATGACACAAATTTACCTTTATCTTGAATAAATGTATACAGTATATTCAAACTAACTGAATAGTGTGTTACTTTGTAACTGTAAATAGTATAATGTCAAACTTATTGCTCTTATGTAAAACTTATATTGGCCTCCAAAAGATACTACCTATTAAACAGATGTGAAAATCTCCTATAATGAATTTGTCACTTTATGTAACCATTTAGTGTTCATACTGGGTTATACATTGTTTTTCCCTCTTTCCTGAACTGACAAAGTTAAATTTCACTTTTTGTAGAATGAATTCAAAAGAGGAATTCTAAATGAATTCACCAAATGTTCACCATTTGTAGACTAGGCTTGGTTAGCATTCCTCACGCAAGCATTTCCTTTCCTCTGAGTGATTTCGTTGCTTCGTAAGAAAGAACTGGATATGGTTGATAATATGGTTGGCAGGCAGTATATCATACGAGCAAGAATTTAATCAAATGTGACTGCTCATGTACAGTCAAGTCTGTCAGTGTCTCTACAGCTGTCAGTCATTCTGTTCGGTTAGTCCATTACATTGGTCTGGCTGCTGTCATGGCCGTACAATTCATCCATTTAAGTGTTGACTGCTATATATACCTGCACTATGAAAATGCCAAGCCTCTCTTGTAACTGCTATTATGAAATTCCCTCTAAAAATTGTTAGAAACATGCTAAAATGCAATACATTTCAAAGTAATCATATAATGAATTTAATTGAAAATTTCAATGAATTGATCCCCCAAGCTTTAATGCAACATCAGCATTAGAAGTTCATTTTCAATTCTAAACCTGGCAAATTCAGTTTTATTAGATCACCACATACTCTTCTCACAACGCTGATAATAAAAGCTCTTTTGCTTTCTGCATAATGCATTCCATTCTCTTAATGATGTTCTAGAAATTGCCTCAGAGTAGTTGAGAGGTAGTGTATAATGTTAAAAACGGAAAGGTCAGTAAACCTTTTTATGTGTCTTGCAACTAATTTCCTGTGTCATACAGCTTCAGCGTTGAAATGTCAATACCAAGCTAGCACTGGTAATAAGTCAATAATTTACGTCAGTCAATATTGTTACAATGTTGGATGAAGTTTTGAATGAGCATAAAAAAGACGAGGATCATTCAAGATCATTTACTTTCCTTTGGATGGACTGGCTCTTGTAATATTTACGTACACTACTAGTCTCTTATGCTCACCAAGGTTGCATTTATTTGATCAGAAATACAGTAAAACAGTAATTTTGTTACTTTAAATTGTAATAATAATATTACAATTTAAAGTAACCGTTAAAATAACTGACTACAACAGTCCTCGGTGTCACATGTTCCTTCAGAAATCATTCTAAAATGGTAATCTGATGATCAAGAAACATTTATTATAATCAATGTTAAAAACAGTTGTGCTGCTTAACATTGTGGAAACCATTGATGAATAGAAAGTTCAAAAGAACAGCACTTTTTTAATTAGAAATCTATTGGAACAGTATGTATGTCATTACTTCACTTTATGAAACAGGAAGTCCTCTTGATTTCCTCCAGAGCTTTGAAAAGATTATGATGGAATCATATACCCCTCTGTCCTGTCACAGCCCTGTTTTGCACTCCATCAACCATACAGGGTGATGAAGAGATCATAAGAGCGTGCCAGATGCACATGCAGCATGCTGACGCACATGTTTACCCCTGGTCACACAAATGAGCTCTCAGAGCTTCTGAGCTATACACGTTCATTTCTTCCTTTCTTTGTATATCAATGAACATTTGCGTTTAAATAACAGATATAAAAGGTCAACATAAAAATCTACAGTCTCATAAAGTTTGTAGACCGTGCCAAAATTTGACTCCAGTGCCTCGCAGCTCAGTTAAACCACTAATGAGAGTTACCTAGTTCTTTTTCCCAGCACTGGAACAAATCTAATTGGTCCACCTACTGTAATGGATTTTCTTATTAGGCTGGTCAAATATTTCTTACGACTGTCATCTTTCAACTGAAGCTCAGTGATCATGACCAGACTTAATCTTTCCTGACATTGTTCTGCATCACATAACTTGTCTTGCTCACCTGGGAGGGCAGGAAGCACTAATACCTTGAAGGAACTTCAGGTTGTTTGACAGACCAATGAACTCACAATATGTATCATAGCTTACTCTATCATTGCCTTTTCCTCGCAACCTAGATTGAAGGGTCCTTCCTGTTGCTGAGTCGGAGTGCAGATTGAATTGTCTCAGAATGAAGTCTCTGATTGCAGAAGCTGTGTGTCTATAGTGAAGCTTATGCTAATAGACCAGACTCCAGTGTTGCATTGGATTAGTCTGAGCATGATTTGACTTGGCTCAATCATGCTGTACGTCACCGGTTCTGCACAAACACCATTATCATATATGGGCAAAAGGAAATGAACGTAAATCTCAAAAGTAAATATAAGGTGTACATGCTAACCCTATTAAGATACATGCATCTAGATGCTCCATCTAGACATTTAGATGGAGCATTCTTTTTGACCCCCAGATAGCTGTTACCACCAAAAAGCTCAAGCATTTCCTGTGCCTTACCTCTAAATGAGTTGCGGTTATATGAATGAGATTTTCTTTGAGTCATAAAGTTCAAAGCATTTCGATTTGCTCACATCTTGCTTTTCAACATTTTAATGATTAATGATTTTCAACATTTTAAGGAAATTGGTTTGCAAAGCTAAAGATATTCTACAGTTGCACTAAATAGTGCAAAAAATCTCGACATGCTGTTGGAACTGGTATAAACTGGCTGTGTTTCAATAGATGGTGAGTCTCTCACTTCATAAAGCCTAATGAGATGTGTACTTATGGGCTACCTTACAAAAGACTGTCTGTGTGTCCCCCTGAGGAGGGGTATGGAGGTCTTTCAGATCAATGACCAAGCAGTGGGAGGCACAGACAATGGACCAATAAAGCACAGAAGTAGCGTGAGAACGTCTGAATAAAAGATTAGTCATGTTGTTTGGAAATGGACGTCGTACAGCAGTACCTAATTATATTGCGTTTGAGCTAATTAATGCTGGTGTGAGCTTGTAAACAGACATTGCTCATAACTACCACATCATTATTAATCTGAGCCGTGCTCATTGCCGTGCTTGTATTATTTTCCATGTTTCTCCCTTTGGAACAATTCACCCCCGGACTGGAACTATAGTGTGGACTGGGGCCTTTGGTTTGGAGATAACAGGAACCAGTGACAAGCACATTCCGAATCAGTCGTCGCCAGTTAATCTAGGCCTGCTGCCGTGTCTTATTAGACCGTTATCCACATCACTTCATCACTGGTCTTTCCGCAGAGGTGTGGAAATAAAGCTCACTGATCCCAGACCAACCTTGGAAAGAGTAAATAAATAAATGAATGTCAACAATATGAACCAAATGAAAGATTGGGTGTGTTTAAATGCCAAGGTCTACGACATGATTTTTATGAATCTTTTAATGGATTATCAGGCAATAGTGCTGAAGCATATCAGCACAGAACCATTGTGTGTACTTCTCTGTTCTTGTGATCTTGATCAACTACTTATAGGCTGGTAATTCATTGACATTTTGTAACTTCAATCAATAATAAATATTACTGTTATAGATTAAGGAACATTATTAATAGCACAAGTGCAAAAATGTTTATTATGGTCTGACTCTTCAGGGTGAGGCCTAACCAATATGATATAGATAATTATAAATATAAGCAAAATAAGCTGTACAAAAGAGACTGGGGCTTGTTGTCACTGTGGTATCTCGTTAACTTTAAGGTTTTGTAGGCTATGTGTTTTACTAATATGTAGTTTAAAACGTCCTTGAATTATATACATTTTGTGAAAAATAAATACAGATATCCAACATTTTTTTTTCTGTAGATCTTGGGAAAACAATTGAACACAATAACAGTAAACTGGCATATATTCAGGCAGTAAACTTTAAAGGGCAGTATGTGACTGTCAAAATCATTTTAATCACTAGAGTAAAATAAAAAAAAGTTCTAACAATAATAACACAAGTTTTTGTTTTCCCCGCTTTATTTTTCTTTTTTAATTATTATTAATGTACCATAATGATCTAACGGTCGAATAGTTTTCGGTTACTATTCCTTTTCCAGTGAAAATCTTCTTGCTGGGCTGGTCAGTAGGGACTTTCCAGAGCCGCGCGCTCCTCCTCCGCCTCCGCCTGATCTCTTTATAAATCCAGAGAGAAAACATCATTATCAGACTGACAGAAGCGTCTCTCTGAGCCACGCACCTCCATATTCTACTATAAAAACAGAAGCACCCATCCATGCTCTCCAACAAGCTTGACGGACCGCGTCGAGGACGGTCTTTTGACTCCATCAATAAGAGTTACGAAGAGAAGCAACTCAACAATGAGGTAAGAAGAACTTTTGACATATATTCAAACTGCTAACATTTTTGCTAATATTTTTATATATCAAAATTATAACATTTTTGAATACGGGGAGAAAAGTGAGCTGTCAGAACGGATGATAAAATTAATTTTGTTGCGCTGATAGTCCTAAGAAATTAAAGGGTGCAGTACAATCATCAATTACTGATGTTTAAACTCAAATAAAGGAATAAAATAGCATATATTTTTTTATGTTAATTCTTTCCAAAAAACTTTCATAAATAACTTCATTAAATATTATATTTACTTAACATAATTAATGTGCATTTAAATAATTATGATAAAACTTTCCACACATTTTTTTTATTTTTGAATGCGCATGAACTTCTGATCTGTTGTGCATTGTATACTGCAAAATGGTCGTTTGTTAATGTCATTCATTGGCTTTTACATGCAGTTGCTGTCCACCACATAGTGCTGGTCTAGTCATATATAGCCTATAGCCTAGCCTAAATTTGAAACCATAATGCATCCTACCCAACCTTTTGAAAATAATGATCTTTACATGTTATTTGCCTGTGAATAACGATTTCCAATTTGAAAAACATGTCAAAAACAAACAGAAGTTCACTCACACAGGAGATTAAACATCTGCTGTAGTAAAGAGATTGTCATGCTAATGTGAAAAGACACCTGAGGTAAAACCCAATGATACTGATTATAATCTCTCTCTCTCTCTCTCTCTCTCTCTCTCTCTCTCTTATTTATTAAGTTGAACAAAACTACTTTTCATAAGACAGACGAGAACAAAGACAAGATACGTTCCTCCAAGAGAGAACATGCCGCAATTGTCTTCTCTCTAAAGAATGAAGTCGGAGGGCTTGTGAAAGCATTAAAATTATTTCAGGTACATTCATGTTTTCCCTTCTTTAAATGTTGCCAGTCTTTCTTTCTTCCTTCCTTCCTTCCTTCCTTCCTTCCTTCCTTCCTTCCTTCCTTCCTTCCTTCCTTCCTTCCTTCCTTCCTTCCTTCCTTCCTTCCTTCCTTCCTTCCTTCCTTCCTTCCTTCCTTCCATCTATCTATCTTTGATTATTTTCACTATTTTCAGCTTCAGTAGAAGCATGTTATACATAACTGACTCATAAAAAAGGCATTAATGGTTAAATAGCTAGTTGTTTAGTAATTCCAGTTAAAGCAATAATAAACAATAACTTTGAAATCCTGTAATGGAAAGTATGCACTGTGCCACTGTCCAAGAATGAAGTGAATTTATAGATACTGTATCAAGATCCACCTCCTTCCATGCCACTGCAGTGTAAAAGTTATCACACTTTATAAATGTGGTATGTCTTCAAATATATCCATTATACAAATGAATGTATTAATGTATAAATGTATTTTGAATAAATATTATTCAAACAGAAAATATTCAATTTAAATTTAAAGTGGGCTAAATGACATACTTTCATTCATTATAAACAGGACAGCCAGGTGAAGCTTTTGCATATTGAGTCACGTAAGTCCCGGCGGCGTAACTCAGAGTTGGAAGTACTGGTGGATTGTGACAGTGATCGAGAAACTCTAAAAGATATTGTTCAGCTGCTCCGCAAACAAACAAGCATCATAACCATGGACTCACCTGATAAGTTCTGGACTCCTGCAAACGGTACTGTGTTTTACTCCTTCATTAAATAGGTGAGTATTGCACAGAAATTTGTGTATAAATCTTGTGTAACACTGTGCAAATACATTATTAAGAACTTGCTGAGGTGCCTTGGTTCCCCAAGAAGATCTCAGATCTGGATAAGAGTGCCTGTCGTGTTCTGATGTATGGTTCAGATTTGGATGCGGATCATCCGGTCAGTATTGTCTTACATTTTGCTAGAGAACTAGGCTATAGAAATTCACTGATAATAGTATTTATGTCATGATCATTTAGCACTCTTCAGTATTTGAGCTGCTAAAAAAATTCCATTACCTTATGTATGTATTTGTTCCTATATGATTTCAGGGATTCAAAGACAACATTTATCGTAAGAGAAGGAAATATTTTGCTGATCTTGCCATGAGTTACAAACAGTACGTTTAACAAAAAGGTTTACATTAATTCCACATATTTATCTATAATATTGACATGATTCTCTCTCATTCCGCAGTGGAGAACCTATACCACGTGTGGAGTTTACAGAGGAAGAGGTGAAGACGTGGGGTGTCGTTTTCCGGGAGTTGAATAAGCTGTACCCCACACATGCCTGTCGAGAGTACCTAAACAACCTGCCTCTGCTCACCCAGTTCTGTGGCTACAGAGAGGACAACATACCACAGCTGGAGGACGTGTCCAACTTCCTGAGAGGTGAGACTAGGGCTGGGCGATATAGCTAAAAAATATATCAACGATATATGTTTCATATCGTTCGGTATCGATAATTATTGACATTTTTTATAACCTTTTTTAAA
>NW_015630532.1:845440-859078 GCF_001515625.1 Sinocyclocheilus rhinocerous | reverse complement strand
TGAGCTACTATATTTCTCTAATATTTTGAACGAATAACACAGCAGCGGCGCGTCTCGTGGGCTAGACTAACAAAACATTCAAATGTAACAACGTCACTTACATCATCATCACCGCATCCCGCATCACTGATGACGCTCCCTGATGCACACCTAACATTCGATTGTACCATTTTTGCATTAAAATGCAAATGTTTATTTTAAATTCGACTAATATTAATGTTTTTATTCACAATCTCCTCATCACAGGCAGTCACAGCACTCAATTCAGCATGTGTTCATGTTTGTGTGAGCTGTCTGCATCACTCATAGTACGTGCCTATATCGTGCGCTATATCGAACATTTTTTATATCGTTATCGATGAAGGTGTACCGTCGATAAATATCGATACTGTTTTATCGCCCAGGCCTAGGTGAGACTGAGCGCACACAATCAGTGCACACACAGCGATAAAGTATGTGATGCATTTTAACTTTACAATTGCTACAATACAAGCTGACGAGAAGTATTAGTTGTGTCACCAGCAGAGGGCAGTAGTTATATGGCTGCTGTATGTGTGTTTCAGAGCGAACTGGCTTCACCATTCGCCCTGTTGCTGGGTACTTGACACCGAGAGACTTTCTAGCTGGTCTGGCCTTCAGAGTGTTTCACTGTACACAATATGTGCGTCACAGCTCAGATCCTCTCTACACTCCTGAACCGTGAGTACAAAGCATACTGTATATCCCTTTATCTCTTCAGGCCTGTTTATTGACACAATCTTTTGAAATAGGCTTTTATGAAGCAGTACCCATTGTTGAAGCAACACCCACTGTCTGTCACACCTGATGCATCAACATGCAGAAATGAAAACAAACACATCACCTCTTAATCAAACTGAATCCAGATGATTTTGCACTTTGGGGTTTGGGTTCCATTCTTGGTTGAATCAACTTCATGGATCAAGGTTAAATCACTTAAATCACTGTACACAATATGTGCGTCACAGCTCAGATCCTCTCTACACTCCTGAACCGTGAGTATAAAGCATACTGTATATCCCTTTATCTCTTCAGGCCTGTTTATTGACACAATCTTTTGAAATAGGCTTTTATGAAGCAGTACCCATTGTTGAAGCAACACCCACTGTCTGTCACACCTGATGCATCAACATGCAGAAATGAAAACAAACACATCACCTCTTAATCAAACTGAATCCAGATGATTTAAGCAGTTTCTATTTTGCACTTTGGGGTTTGGGTTCCATTCTTGGTTGAATCAACTTCATGGATCAAGGTTAAATCACTTAAATCATTTAATTTTGTTGCAATTTGGAATATTGAATAAAAGTTGATGTATTGCAGCATGTTAAAATTTTAGCATTGATTTAAAATTATTATTTTAACCTATTTACAATCATTTGGCATCAAACTACGCCTTTGCCTCTTTGTTTATTTTGAATACGTGCCCTCTAGCGGTGAAAAATTACATATTGTGCCTTTAAGCATTGTTGCAATGTTTTTTCAGTGTTGAAACAACAACTCGCATTCTTTCAACCACATTTCAATGTTTAAACTCAGTCACATGATTTCAGAATGATCAAAAGTTTGCAATAATTCTTAATAGCCAATGCTCTCAATAATCATTTCATATTTATGGCAGTTATTAAAGTACCCCTATTATGCTTATTTAAAAGTCATACATTTATATTTGGCGTCTGCTAGAGTACATTTACATGATTTCAAATTAAAAAAACTTTTTTTTTTCATACTGTACGTTGCTGCAGCACCTCTTTTTACATCTTTTTACACCCATCTCTGAGTTTGCTCTGAGTGGTCAGCTGGCCCAGTCTGTTGTGATTGGTCAATTGGATTTTTAGCTTCCAAGGCCTCGTGAGCAACTGTAAACAGTATTATATCTATGGTAACTGTGGCGTCGGTATTGGTATAAATTAGTATACGTTTTTTTTTTTTTTTTTTGGTGATGTAGCAAAGTCATGGAAATAATGGCAGGACTACAAACAAAGTGTTTTAGGCAAGTGTTTTCTACTGGAGAGATTATCTCCATTTGGTGTGGACTTTGTTGTGCTTTATCTTTGCAGATGGTTTGCATGCACAAACAGATTTATTACATATTAAAGGAAAGGTAAAATCATAAAAAGCATAAAGGTGCATTTTTAAAGAAGTACTCAATGTAGTAATCCAGAAATCACTCAGAAATCAATCATTTTCTGCACAGCTGCAACTCTACAGCAGAAACAGTGTTGACTTCAAATCTTTGTGCAAGCGTGCTTCTGCTTCACTTACACACTGTTTGCATATGTCTTGTGAACTAGGCCTTATTCAACCTTATTCGATAATTAAAGAGATCTTGTCTGTGTTTTTCAGGGACACATGTCATGAGCTGCTGGGTCATGTTCCTCTGTTGGCCGAACCCAGTTTTGCACAGTTCTCTCAGGAATTAGGACTGGCTTCTCTCGGGGCATCTGATGACGCTGTGCAGAAGTTAGCAACAGTATGTATTTCTTACATTTAGCTATCCTGCTGTTTACACAGTATATAGGCATAAAGCCTTTATTGTTTGCACTAGTTTTGATGGTTGGTATGTTGTTGTATGTTCCATTGCAGTGCTATTTCTTCACGGTGGAGTTTGGCCTGTGTAAGCAGGAGGGTTCACTCAGAGCATACGGCGCTGGGCTTCTCTCTTCCATCAGCGAACTTAAGGTAGATACATATTATCAGATTTAGAATTATAGATTACAACTATAATCTTTTTATGTTTACTATACCGGTAATAATTAGTTTCAACAATAAATATGACTAAATTGCTAGATGGCTTTTTAAATGTCTTTAAAAATACCAAAGCTGCATTCATTTGATCAAAATACAGTAAAACAAGAATATTGTGAAATATTATTACAATTTAAATGAACTGTTTTATATTTAATATATTTTAAGCTGAATTTTCAGCAGCCATTTTTCAGTTTTCCATTTTTGCATGATCCCTCAGAAATCATGTATAAACTATGAAAGTTCAAAAGAACAGCATTTATTTGAAACAGAAATTATACATGATAAACATTATAAATGTTGTTATTGTCACTTTTGATACATTTACTGCATCCATGCTAGATAAAAGTATTAATCTCTTTAAAAAACAATCTTATTGACCCTAAATTTTGAGCAGTATTATAACTGCTGTTGAATTTAACTGAAGTGAATAACTGAAACACATATGCTTTGTTTTGAAGCACTCTCTCTCAGGCTCTGCTAAAATCTTGCCCTTTGAGCCCAATGTCACCTGTAAACAGGAGTGTCTCATCACCACCTTTCAAGATGTTTACTTTGTTTCGGAGAGCTTTGAGGAAGCCAAATTTAGAATGCGGTAAATCTGTTTTTAAATACGCAACTTGTTATTTTTGCACGCCATATCATTGTTGTTTTGCTTTGACCATATATTTCCTCTATTTTATTCTTCACAGTGAATTTGCAAAGACAATCCAGCGTCCATTCTCCCTCCGGTTTAATCCGTACACACAGAGCGTGTGTGTGCTGAAGGACATGCCCAGCATCAACGATGTGGTTGAGGAGCTCAGACACGAGCTGGATATTGTAGGAGACGCTCTCTGTCGACTCAGTGCACACCTTGGCGTCTGAAACCATTATGACTCTTGCTCATATTAATAGCTTTTATTCCTGCTATCTCTTATATCAAAGCACGTTACTCAACATTCAACTCTGCAATAGTATAGTAATAGTATCTCATTATCTGCCTTCTCTGACTGCAGAGGTGAATCACTTGTAATGTCTCTGTGAGCACCTTTCCTCTGCTACTGAAAATCTGCCAAATACCACAAAGCACTTAAATATCCAAACACTTTCAGGAGAGTCTTTAAGTGTCCTTTAAATACACCAACCAGTTCAGAGTCCTTCACTGCTATTCAACCACCACCACAGCAAAAAAGTACAGCCATCACATTATATCATGATCACTATATTCATACAGTCTGTATACTCTGACCTCCACTCCACTCCAACTTCAGTCTCTGTAAATACACAGGAAACATTGAAATGATTCATCCTGTCGAGTTTATAATCTTTGAAGACAAATCTTAGGTTTGAAAAACACTGCTACAAACATATCTTGAAGCTTTCACACATTTGTGTTATAGTTGTTAAATAAACACAGTCTAAACTAAAACTGAGATGACCAATTAAAGGCCTTTGTTGCTTTCTCAACATCAAACCTACTGTTTCTTCTAGTAAATGGACCCATTAATTTCTTACCATGAGCTGAATAATTTATTTATTGGTGTTTGTGGTATAAAAATATGTGTTATAACTAAAATGTTTCACCTTTTTCTTATTATCCTGATGTGAATCTGAAACTGTGGTGTGTATATTGTGTTTTGTCTTCTGAAGACTGTAATCCTTGCTGCTTGTCCATGGCCATTCATGTTTATGCTTGCTAATTAAGTGATTCTTATAAGGAGAGATCAAAATGTAATTATTAAATGTAAAAATGTAGCCAACTTTTATTAATTAATAATAAAAGTAAATAAATTAATCATTTGTTAGCAAACTCAGTCTGAATGATACAAATTATTCGAACGGTATTATTGAAACAAAGTAGCTCATAAAACCCACACTTCTGATATATTTGTTGCCCTGTAACATCATCATTCGTTAATAAGTGAAGTTACTGTACGCTGCAGTGTGATACTGTAGCCAGCAGAGGGCAATGCTGTTGTATTGCAGTGATAACTCCGTCAGTAAAACTGAAAGTTGACACAGTCGATAAAACTTGAAATTCAGGTAAAAAATCCCAGAGCTATGCAAAATTCAAGGCATATATTTCCTGAATTGTTTGCAAACATTTTCTCTAAATAATCGAGATAATAACCATTGTGTCTGTCACTGTGCAAAAATACTATTTTATGTTGATTGCTTTTGGTTTGATGTAGGCTATTTTGCATGAGGAAATCACAAATATTGCTAAAATATGTAAGCAAACTGTGAACCTACAATGATCATGTGTGCACGGTTGTGATTGCTAAACATCTCTTTTGTTTATATCATATGTACTATTTATACCATAATAATCCCACTAATGAGTCAATCATATGCATTTGGAAACATTAATTTAAAGAAAACCGATACTGGGCAACGCGATGTCCGGTTGAACAAATTTGACATGAGCTGTTGCTTTGGTCTGCAGTCAGTACTGAGGGGGGCGACAGAGTTACATTCAGATGTTTTTGAAACTAAACCGGATGTCCTAGCTATTCTTTCAGCCATTCCCCTCCTTTGTATATGCATATATCCTGATCCACACTCCAGTCCAGATGGTGGCGGTAATGCACCTATAAGCTGGTTTGCCAACCGCCAACGAAACACCAAAGAAGAAGAAGAAGACAGAAGGGCACTTCAAGAAACAGTTGTTTGGTCCCCTACACCCTTCAACCCTTCGAAGCTCTCACTCCGGAGGGTAAACCCTTTGAAGGGATTAGGGCATAGGGATGAGCCCTTCCGAATGGAACGCAGGGTTATTCAGCCAGGTAAGTCTTGGTGCGTTCCCGCCATATCGTAATTACGAGATACCAACTTGTAAAAAGCATTCACGTCCTCGTAGAACTCGACTCGTAATTACAATTTGTGAACTGGGAGTTTTTTGAAAGCTACGATTTTTGTCACCTGACCACCTCAAATTCATTACGCACTATGTTTAGGCATTGTGTCCTAGTCCAGTGTTTCTCAACCCTGGTCCTGGGCGCCCCCCAACACTGCTCATTTTGTATGTCTCCCTTATCTGACACACCCATTTCAGGTCCTGGAGTTTCTTCTAATGAGCAAATGAGTTGAATCAGGTGTGTTTGATTAGGGAGAGACACAAAATGTGCAGTGTTGGGGGGCGCCCAGGGTTGAGAAACACTGTCCTAGTCCAAGGGTATGAACAGCTCCCAGTAGAACGTCACGTGTTGCTATCTCCAAATTACGATATGGCGTGAATGCAGCATAATTCTATAAACATACTGATTTTAACTGAGAAATATTCTCTTCACATTATATCTCCAGACACATCTTTCTGAAATAATATGAGAGTCAAAGTGTTTCAGATTATTGGGTCATGTAGCCTACGTGGTAGAACAGAAGGTGTCTGTTCTAGAATCAACCAGGGGTGCATTTCCCAAAAGCGTTGTTAGCTAACTACCCTGCAAACATGTCCTTGCGGGGCCCATGCTGGCTTTTTGCGGGCACAGTGGGCTAGGGCCAGCCCACACCAAACCTAAACAGGCCCGGTACAGGCTTGCCCAGGGGAGCTTGCCCACAGCTTTGGGCTCACCGCAGGCTCTCTGTGACCAGCCTACACTATGGGACTGCCCACATTAATCCCATGATGGCCCAGTGTGGGCCAGACATGAGCCTGTTAATAAGAATTTTGTGGGCAGTTTTCTTCCTTACCACTAGGGATGCTAGGGTGTTTTAGGTTTCCTTAAGTAAAGCCATGTGGTAGAAAGAATTAGCAAAACAATAAAATAAAATAAAATATGAATAGAGATGGGACTATCATCCATGTATATATATAAACAGTTTTAAGACAGTGTATTTGTATGCATTTTAGAAGGACTCTTTATTGGTGAGGACACCACATCATGGTCCAGTTTGAATATGGATTTAAAGTTATTTTTGACGTGAGACCATAGTCTGGACTATTTTTGATTGTTCCTTATTAGGAAGAGTTTGGTGTTTGTGAGCTGTGGCGTGTTTTTATTACAAGAGGTTGGATTATTCATTTGCTTTCATCCAACTTCAGCTACGGACAGTGTTTGGACATTGTTGTACTACAGATAAGACTTTCACACACATCAACTTTCACATGACGAAATCCTACAATCTTACATTGTTTTGTTTGCTTTTTTTTTTGTACTTTTGTGTATTTACATTTTTGGCTGTATGTAGCCTAGCTGTATTAACCTGAATTTAATGTTTTCTATTTTGTATTTAATAAATCCATTGATTTGAAATCCCTTTGACTACTGTACATTTTTGACAATATAGACATTAGTTATGTGGTGACTGCATCCATTTCAGATGTATAATAACTGTTTTTCCCAAAGAATCTCGTGTCCCCACGTGGGACCTGGCTGTGGTGCTAGAAGCTCTCTGTAGGCCTCCCTTCGAGCCTATCGAGGAGATCTCTGTTCGCCACCTCACTATCAAGACTATTTTCCTTCTGGCGATATCTTCTCTCAAGAGAGTGGGGGATCTGCAGGCCCTCTCAGTGGCCCCTTCCTATCTCGACTTTGAGCCCGGTCTGGCCAAAGCATTTCTGTACCCTCGAGCAGGGTATGTTCCGAAGGTCCCCTCCTCTACACCACGGCCTGTCGTACTCCAGGCCTTTGGACTGATTACACACGAGATTCAGAGCCGGTCACGCTGAAGGGCGTTCCCTAAGCGTCCTCCGACGCAGCGTCTCGTTCCCTCGAGGAACCATGGTTACATACGTAACCTGAGACAATTGTTATAGATCAGGGGTGCATCCTGGTCCTGGAGATCTACCTTCCTACAGAGTTAAGTTCCAACCCTGATTAAACAAACCTGTCTGTAATTATCAAGTGCTCCTTCAGATCCTAATTAGTTGGTTCAGTTGTGTTTGGTCAGGACCAGCGGCCTATACCATGATAGTGGCTAAACAAACTCAGGGTTACAGGATTAGTTTTGAGTTGACAAAACCAAACCAGTCTAATCTGGCTTTGTTGGTACCATGATGCTGACCATTAACTTTCTCTGTCATCTCAGGCTTTGATCCTGAGTTAATGAAGCATGTGCACTTGAAAGCGTGACATCAGTAATGAACAGCCAATCACATGCCTTTTAACTGTGATTCACTTCTCGCAATTCACTGCCATAGATTAAAAGATTTAAAAATATGAATTTAAATACATTTACACAGCAAGGTGGAAAGAGCTGTCAGAGTGAAAGAGGGCAACTAAAAGAAAACATCTTGCCATATCAGTGCAAGTGAAGTTAGTTTATATAGTTGATAATATATATATAGGTATAAAGAGACTCAAAAATCTAAACTCAAATGTAGTCATGTTTAAAGCTTTATCTATTAATTCTAAAGCTTATTTATATTCTATATTATCTGTATATATTTATGTTCATTTAAAATAAAAGATTAATCATTATTATTTTAATATGGCTTGTGTAATGGATTAAGGCTATAATAAATATATAAATCATATAATTATAATAAATAATCATCACTAAAAGCCAGATGATTTTATCTTTAAAAATGTTTTACTATGTAGTGCCCTTTAATTTGGAGCAAGAGAAACTGGGGGAGTGGCTTTATTGCATCAGAGATGTGTCACTTTTCTTGAAGTTGATTGGTCAAATTTCAGTTTGCCATCTCTAAACTAGAACATAACCTGCCCTGGAGCAGGTTAGCTGTGGAGCGTAAGTTACTATGGCGATGAACACTGCTAAAAGCCAAGCCACTTTCATGGTACCTAAAACCCAGGATTGGTGCAAACTTAACTGAAATTTACCTGGCTAGCCAGCTAATCCGGCTTCATGGTACAGGCCACAGGTTGAGCACCCCTGTTGTAGATTAATAGTGTGGGCTAAGTGAGGGCTGCCCGTGCAGGGCCAGCACTAAGGGGCCAATGTTTTGCCCAATGAGCAAAATCTCAGAGGCCCTGCGCTGGCAGCCCGCTGGGGGCCCTTAGGCTAGCCATAAAGGGCCGGTGCAGGCTTGTTTGCAGGTTATGGTTGTTATTTCCATTTAATTCTATTGGTAACGACGGAACTTGCGACCATTGCCTTTGGGAAACGCACCCGAGGTTGTTACTGAGCTCTCAAAAAGAGAATAAAGAAGACCTTGGGATATTTCCAAGATCTCCTTTTATTACAGATGTGAATACATGTAATTAGATTACCACCTGAGTAGCTTACATTTCAAGGTTTCATTTCATGCACATTATATCTTGTGATGGAGATACTTGGACTGTATTTCATGGAGGAGCATTAACATCAAAGTACTCTGACTGTTTCCAGAACCGCTTCCAACAACAGAACGTTCAAAGTCCTCTGGAGATTTCTGGTAGAGAGCCACATTAAAAATCAATGATCTTCGGTTTCATAAAAATGCCATGCACTATGACAATAAAACATGTCATATTGCATTTTAAAAAACATTCTGCTCTGTATGGGGTTATTTTCTGTAAATTTTGCATATATTGTGTGCATTGCACAGAGACTAAGTTAATTCATGCAGTTATTCTGTATTTGTAGACCCAATTTATGATGCACGAGTCTCTGTCAGTTGCAACAGTAGGCTACATATGTTGGTCGAAAACAATACGTTTTCCTATCTGCATATCACTCGCCTTTCCTATATGCATATTCTATAAACTTAGTGTGCATTTCAAGCTTATTCCAGTGGGGCAGTAAAAAGTCTGTATACACACACTCCAGTGCTCCTTTTGTAGTCATAGAAGAGATAGGATGAGAGAGATAGAGAGTCAAAGGGGGCTTGGCTGCTTTACAGGGTTCTCACCAGAAGAGATATGAAAGGGCAGACAGCAAAGAGCTGTAGATGAAATGCATGTGTGTCGATGTTTCATGTGGGCATGCAGTCAGTATGCAGTCAGAGCATGCTCTCAACTCAGCACTGATAAAGATCACAGAATGACACTAATGAAAAAAGATATGTTTTATCATTCATATTAAGGCATAGTAAAGGGTATAGCACATGAACTGCTACGTTATTGGATTTGGATTTTGACATTAATATTAACAATTTAGTAATGATATTATATTCTATATAATATTAATGAGAGCATAATACCATCAAGAGAATATAATCATAATAAAAAAATTAAATAAGTCCATAACTTATATATTTTTTAAATATATATTTTAAAGTTGTTAAAGTTGTTTATAATCTTTTATAATCAACTTCTTTTTCCATTTTACTCCCTATTTCTATCTCTCTCTTCATTATATCCTCCCAGAGCTCCTCTATCTCTATTGCCAGTAGTCCCAACCACTTAAGCGATTGTGAAGGCTTAATTGGTGTTCATTAAACTTTCAGGGCTGGCTGCTCGATGGCAGGCCGTCCTGTGACAGCACAGGAAGATGAAGTAACAGCATGAGCAGCAGAAGGCCCTGAGCAGACTTACTGCACATGCTCAGTGGCCTTCAGCCTCATCACCAGCACAGTCACAGATAGTTCAGCTCATTACTCACCTCCGGTGAGTAGCAGAGGAGGTTATGTCCTGCATATGAAGAAGTCCTGTCGTCAAACATGTAACTATATCATTCACTTAAGGAAATTGAGATATATAAACAGCAGTTATTTTAAAATTGGAACATCCAGCAGACCTATTGGAATATCCTTGGAATCTGATCTCCTAATCCCTCTGAGATATAATGGCTCCAAGCACAAGTAAGACCCTCCAGGGATTTCCTGATTTCAGTTCTAATTGGAGTTCAACCTGCAAGTGAAATCCTGCCCTATTCCCAAGCACAGCATTGATCTTTGTATCAGTGAAAAGGTTTCTCTTACTTGTAATGTATTATTTAAAGAAAGGACAGTGCAAGACATGAAAAATTGACTTGTCTGATTTGCTGTCAACTGATGGGAGATTTAGTCGCTTTAGTGCCATATGCCTAAACCCATGGCTTCAAGTTTACCATATTTCTGGAATTGTAAGATTTGTAAAATGTTTATTTTTAGTTATTTCATGCACAGTTAGCACAAACTTATACGTTTACCACACTATTTTCCCTTTGCACAATGCTCACTTAAGCAAGATGTTACCCAGGTATAAATAATATACTGTATAGTATATATAATATAATAATAAATATATAAGATATTATACATGTCTGTCTATCTGTCTGTCTATGTGTGTGTGTGTGTGCTGCCTATATTTTTGTGGAACCCCTGATACATTTTTCAGAATTCTTTGATGAATTTCTGTTTAAAAAGTTTAAAACACAATTATTGGAAATATTTTTTGTGATAATGTAAAAGTCTTTACTGTCAGTTTTAAACAAATTAATTTCATCCATAATGAACTAAAGTATTAGTATTTTCTTTCATATGAAAACCTCCATATGTGTGCGCGCACACACACACACACATACACACACACTGGTTTCCACATTTTATGAGGGCTTCCCATAGACATAATACATTTTATACTGTATAAACTGTATATTCTATTCTCTAACCCTAACCATACCCCTAACAGAAAGCATTTTTAGATTTTCCAAAAAAAAAAAGAAAAAAGGGTGTTCTATATGATAAGTGGTTTTTCTCATGGGGACCAAAAAAATTGTCCCACAAGGTTAAAAAATGACTAAATTACTGGTATTACTATAATTGTTTGCACACACACAGTTTAATAAAAATTACAAGGTTTTGTAAATCTGCATGAAAAATCTGATTGGAAATGTATATGTATTCCTTGAACTCTAAAATGCTACTCCATTAAGTGACAATAAAAGCATTCATATTTTTTACATTTTATTAATCTCTTCATAATGACTCCCAAGCTTTTATCCAACTTTTATGTCTTACAAGATGTTTTTTGATGGTGTGGCACTGGTTGGGCACTAGGCAGTGCTGCCATAGAGGCTTTGCTGTTCCTGCAGGTTAAACCCCATTGTTGCAGTGCTCTGCAGTCAGAAGTGTTACTATTTGTCTCCTTACCTCAACTCAGGCCATCCTCCAGAATTTTACAGGTTTCAGTCTCTTGTGTGTCAGGGTGTGTAGATGGTAATTTATGATAACCACAATTGGAGAAGGTGAATAACCAGGGTTGAGATTTCATACACACACATAAACACGGGTATGTAATTACTGGCGAGGTAATTATCACTGAAAATACCCCAATTACCCACTGGGACTAGTTTTGTTTATGTACCTCATGAACAGCATTAGATCTATGTAGGCAGATGCAACCGACTGTAATGATACCGTTACTGACATAGAATAGCATCAGTGATAATTATGTGAAGAACTTTGTGTTCTGATGTGTGAACATGTCTGATGAATCGCGGACCCAAATAGCACGTACACATGTAACCAGGCAGCAGGGAGGCATGGAAGAAATGGGCTGCCCTTGAAAGCAGATCACATACTTGTGTTGCTATGGCTACGGTCCCTATTAGGTAACTAGGTTGCCATAGTGTCTGAAAAGATCAAAGCTCAGCAGCAGAGCAAAGTCAAAAATCATAAATAAAACCTTGGGAACATTTCATTTGACACATTTTAGGATGTATTTAGACATATACTACAGACATGCAAAGTCTCAAAGATATACAGTATATAAAAGGACAAATACAACAAAGTTATTCAAATGGTTCATTTATTTTTCTTAAACTTAATTTGCCTTTACTGAAATCCTTAGAAGTCCCCCTAAAACATTTAGTTGGTTAAATAAATAGTAGGTTATCATAGAGAGTTCATTTGAAACGCAGCCTTTCTGACAAGCTGATAACTGCAATTAGCAACCAAACTGGTAATCTGTTAGAAGCAATAAAAGAGCCTTTGAAGCATCCTCTCAAAAGAATTCAGTTATATTTAGCTCATTGTGTAACTGGAATCATGCCTATATAGTTTATTTTCATAAAAGACTTTTATTTGACTTTTTCAAATGCACACGTGGAACTGAGGTATATTTACCATCAACATCATGCAGTTTGCATTCAGTAATAGCATCTCTAAATCCACCTAACAAATGCGGATTGTACAGTAGCTACCTAAGGATGGGAGGAAAATTTACCTAAGAATAACCTTGCAAAATTTAGCTACATAGTATAATATAGGTAATATTACTGTAATATTTACAAACATATAAATGCTTGGTGACAGATTTAGGTTCAACCCTGGTTCTTAAAAGGGTCATGAACTGCCTCTGTTTTTTTTATTTTGCACTGTTCTCTGAGGTCCACTTATAATGTTAAGATATTTACATCAAAAACATCATAATTTAGAAGTTATAGGCTAATCTCTGTCCTGTTTTTGACGCCCCTCATCTGTTTGAATAGGCCTGGCAGATTGTAGACTCGGAAGTAAACGCCCACTGCTATGATTGGCTAATAGTTGTGTATGTTTGACAGCCTACATCCTTCAATTATGGACGCTGCTGTGATTTATGTTAAAACCGCATAAATACTCAGTACATATCAAATGATCTGTAATAACCAAGCGGCAACCTTCTGGTCTCTCTCGTGAAGCCAACACGGAAGTGACTAAAACTGCAATTCATCGACTGGCCGCTAGAGGTTGGCTCCAAAAGGGAGTCAGTCCCATAGACTATCCCATGTTAAAATGCCCAACTTTTTGCCTTTCATGGCAACTGTGAGGGGGGTGAATTTTATAACTCATCCGTTTAAATTATATTAAGCCTTAAAGTTCTGCATAATTAAGGGCGTGGCCACTTGAGTGACAGGTGGATTGCCGCTGCTGACACTGCTGTCGAGCTAGGTGGGCGTGGCTTCAGCAACCTGCTCCCGCCTCTTTGCCCATTTTCGATTATCCGGAAGTGACGCGCAGTGATGCACTGCCAAGATGGCGACGGCTGGCTCCGCCTACTTTAGGCTTCAAAACGCTCGTCGGAAGTCTACGGGTTACGTCACGGA
>NW_015630532.1:837082-844728 GCF_001515625.1 Sinocyclocheilus rhinocerous | reverse complement strand
ACTGTTCTCTGAGGTCCACTTATAATGTTAAGATATTTACATCAAAAACATCATAATTTAGAAGTTATAGGCTATTCTCTGTCCTGTTTTTGACGCCCCTCATCTGTTTGAATAGGCCTTGCAGATTGTAGACTCGGAAGTAAACGCCCACTGCTATGATTGGCTAATAGTTGTGTATGTTTGATAGCCTACATCCTTCAATTATGGACGCTGCTGTGATTTAGGTTAAAACCGCATAAATACTCAGTACATATCAAATGATCTGTAATAACCAAGCGGCAACCTTCCGGTCTCTCTCGTGAAGCCAACACGGAAGTGACTAAAACTGCAATTCATCGACTGGCCGCTAGAGGCTGGCTCCAAAAGGGAGTCAGTCCCATAGACTATCCCATGTTAAAATGCCCAACTTTTTGCCTTTCATGACAACTGTGAGGGGGGTGAATTTTATAACTCATCCGTTTAAATTATATTAAGCCTTAAAGTTCTGCATAATTAAGGGCGTGGCCACTTGAGTGACATTCCACAAGCTGTCGTTTTGGCAGACTGGCTTCAATATAAGCTGTTTTTATAACAAGAGAGTTTTGAGTTTTGAAACTTACAGGATGTTTTTATAGTACAATGATCTCTTATATGTGAAAAGAGGAAGGGAAATTTGGTTTCTCAGTTCATGACCCCTTTGAAATATAAAGACATTTATCTGTAAGCTTATTTTTGTTTTAAAGTGAACCACTCAATCTAGAGAAGTGTAGCCTTGTGCTATAATGTAAAAAATAAATTAATTAATTAAAAGGCAGATGTTTTTTATTTGTGAAAATTTTTGATTGTATTAAATGTACTGTTTTAGTAATATCTATTTTGGAATCTATTTGAGAGAATTAAAGTCTCATTCAACACAACATTTGCAACAAAGCTTCTTAGGAAGTATTGCTACTTCTTAATCTGGTTTCTTCACCTGTAGATTTTAAAAATTCCATTAAATTGGCAGTGAGTTTACTTCAAACTAACTGGATATAGATATACTGATGTCAGTTTTTACTGTATGATTCTAAAAGAACACATCAATGTGTGTTGGACATACTTTCTGTTTAAAAAGTTTAAAATCTCACTTCATTTAAATAACCACTTGCTTTCACTGGAGTATACTGATGTCCTTGCTGGGTTCAAGGAAAGAAAGCGTTAGAATGGAATTAAGAACATTATAAATACATACAATTTGTCCACTAACATTCATAAACTAAGCAAATACAGGGCTCAACAATAAGGGTTCAGGGGTTTGGCTCAGTTGTCAGATGATCAGTCAGTAAAACCGCTCTTCAGAAACCTACGGGTGACGTCACGGACACTACGTCCATGTTTTTATACAGTCTATGGTAATAACAGATGAAGCAATAGTGACACGTAATAAAAACAGTTACTCACACTTGTGTTGCGACATTTGCTGTCAGATCCAGTATAGTCGGCACAGCATCGTCTTTTATTCGTCAAAATTGTGCCTTGTTTGTAAACGAATCCACGGTAAAATGAAGTGAACAAACGACCAAGTTCTTACTGACGCGGTCTAAAACTTAATTAAAAATAAAGTTCATCCACTCTTTCCTAATGTTGGGATCAGAAGAAAGGCAATACAAAGACTGTTTTTTCCACAACTTGGCCTCTTGTTGTGTTTGGAGCATCTTTATTGTTTGGTTTCTGTGTAGATCTGTGCGTTCACCTCTCTCATAAACACTACATGCGCGAATCGGTGGGCGGGGCTAAACAGTCAGCACTGTAGAAGCAGAAGATCTTCTTCTGCGGAGGTGGTGCTTATCCACACTATTGCATCATAGTTGTACATTCCACAAGCTGTCGTTTTGGCAGACTGGCTTCAATATAAGCTGTTTTTATAACAAGAGAGTTTTGAGTTTTGAAACTTACAGGATGTTTTTATAGTACAATGATCTCTTATATGTGAAAAGAGGAAGGGAAATTTGGTTTCTCAGTTCATGACCCCTTTGAAATATAAAGACATTTATCTGTAAGCTTATTTTTGTTTTAAAGTGAACCACTCAATCTAAAGAAGTGTAGCCTTGTGCTATAATGTAAAAAATAAATTAATTAATTAAAAGGCATATGTTTTTTATTTGTGAAAATTTTTGATTGTATTAAATGTACTGTTTTAGTAATATCTATTTTGGAATCTATTTGAGAGAATTAAAGTCTCATTCAACACAACATTTGCAACAAAGCTTCTTAGGAAGTATTGCTACTTCTTAATCTGGTTTCTTCACCTGTAGATTTTAAAAATTCCATTAAATTGGCAGTGAGTTTACTTCAAACTAACTGGATATAGATATACTGATGTCAGTTTTTACTGTATGATTCTAAAAGAACACATCAATGTGTGTTGGACATACTTTCTGTTTAAAAAGTTTAAAATCTCACTTCATTTAAATAACCACTTGCTTTCACTGGAGTATACTGATGTCCTTGCTGGGTTCAAGGAAAGAAAGCGTTAGAATGGAATTAAGAACATTATAAATACATACAATTTGTCCACTAACATTCATAAACTAAGCAAATACAGGGCTCAACAATAAGGGTTCAGGGGTTTGGCTCAGTTGTCAGATGATCAGTCAGACCAGGGCTATATTTTCACTATGTTTATTGATCTCTATATACAGAAATACATAGAAAATGTTTGCAAGGTCTGCAAAATCTGCTGAAAAAGGCCACCAAGATCAAGGTTATTTGTCTTACTAACTTACTGTGAAATTTCTTTAAAAACTGGTCCACACAAAAATGAAAATTCTGTCACAACTTACTCACCCTCAATGTTGTTCAAAACCTGTATGCATTTCTTTCTTCAGCAGAACATAAAAGAACATATTATGAAGAATATTAGAAACCAGTTTCCCATTGATTACCACTGTATGGACAAAAAATTCAATGGAAGTCAATGAGAAATGAACATTCTTGAAAATATCTTCTTTCATGTTCCATAGGAAGAAATCACGCCACCAGTTTGGAACAAGATAAGGTGGAGTAAACAATGATAGAATTTCAAACCCTTTAATAAAACTTGTAAAAACCTAATAATGTATTTGTTGTCAATTTTGATGTAAGGAAATGAATTAATGTACATTCAAAGAATTCTTATTGTTGAGCCCCGGAATGTAAAAGTTTACTGTAAAAGTGCAAACAGCAAACAAAGGCAACTGATGACTTATAGCAGCAGCACAACAAAGAACAACATCATTAGTTTGAGCCCATTCTAATTTAAAGGCAGCTTTGTGAATATTTGTTGTGATTCACAAAAAGAGCAAAAAGTTATTGAATAGGTTTAACCTGATAACCCTGTAAAGATTACACTAGATACTCTAAATATTCAGTCGCAAGCGTGGGCAACACGAAAAGCATATTTACAGTACAGACACACGTACAAAAACACACACATATTTAACACGCATGCACTCAAATACACATTTTACACACCACTACAAGTTGACAGTACTATCAGCCACCGACAAAAAAAAGTCCCTTTGAAATATATTTAAATGTGTAGAATGGGGTCTTCCACCCATTCGTGTACAACAAACAGACTTCTAGAGCGTTATCAAGAAGTGGGAGGGGTGTTCTGGGCCATGCACACAGTGGTTGGAACACCACGATTCATGACACACACAGAGTCTGCAGGCGGTTTGTGCCGGCCCTGCCGAGAAGCCTCTACAGACATGAAAAAGAAGAGAGACAACAGACGAGTTATTACCCAGACACCTAGAGAACAAAGACGGGTGAAGAGGGTGCGGGATGACGTGCGAGCATGGAAGGGGTCAGGAGGAGTAGGAGGAAGGGATGAAAGGAGAGCAGAAGGTGACAATAATGAGGTCTGCTAGCAAGCATGTTTAGCAGGCGTATAAGGCAGGCTTTAGCATCATACCTCATTGAGCAGAGTGTATGTTGACACCGCTTGTTCAAAACTTCAGCTCGTTCACAGCATGCAGGTGTTTCACTGTTTCCTTCAAATGTTAATGGTTTAATTCATCACCATGCTCATCAGTGCAGTCTGCCATGCTGCTCCACCTGGAGACATGTTTTCTTTTTCTTTTCATTCGCATCAAAGACCTTCCAATTCAGCTCTTTGTGTCTGTCGACTTCAGGTCAAAGAGAGTATTGGCACATCGTCCAATGAGAGAAACAGAAATAAAACAAACATTCCACTGCAATCAATGAAAAAAATTCATAAATAAATAAAAAACCCAAGCCCTCTAACAGGTTTCATAGAAAATTTATTTCATGCTATGGTTGTAGTCATGTTTTCCTGTTTTTCTATGCAGTTATTGTTGCATAACATAGTGCATGCATTTGTTTTTCCCCAAAGTTAGCTAAATTGCATACAATTCTCTTATAGTGTAAATATACATTAGTCTTTTTTGCTTTTCTTTGTGTTTTAGTACCTAAAAGTAATGAGAGAAAATGTAAAACATCTCAACAGGATGCAGTTTTTCTCGTTTTTTGATGTTTTTTCTCCAAAAATAACACTGTTAAAAGTCTGCACTTGATATGTGAAATAAACAGTTGCTCACGACAGTTTCCACAGGATCTATTCACCAATAAGTAAGACATAAAACAGAAAAATAACTCATTTTGCTCAGTTTTTTTTCTCAATAAGATCCAGAATCACAAGCATGCCAGACAGAAACAAAGTTGAAGAGTGGAATTTACAATCTATATGACGGCAGTAACCACTATCGTCTCATTCAGAATTTATGGTCAATGTGACCAGAGCCGAGTCATGTGGTTAACAACAAAGACAGAATGAAGAAATCAGTTGCTGAAATAAAGAACATGGTCTCTGAACATCTCATTATCCATGGCTACATGTCAATTCTGCAAAAGTCAAGAACTCTTGAAAGAAAATATTTGTTTTGTACAGACAGATTCATAACAGATATAGAATATTTTCCTCTTTTTTTAGTGTAACACCATGCAGCTCATGCTAAAATGAACAGGTAATAGTCCACTACATCTGTCACTGCATGTACTATCATTAGCATTATGACTCATTAACTCATTTTGCTGGCTTTAAAGCCATCCGCTCATTGCACTCTTCTGTCGATGGTCCTTAAGGTCTTCCTTTAAAAAAGTCCTGGTCCATGAGATTCTTCAGACAGACGGAATCTGGATAAAAACGCTTGCCACTGCATCGACTTACAACATCCTCTATTGTGCTCTCTTTCTACATATACGTCCTTCCTTTGGACTCCAGCCTGAAATCCCTCTGGCCATTGTGTGGAGTCCAGCAAGGCTGGAGAAGGGAAACCAAGGTTTTGAGATGCTGCTGCCTTCTCAGGTCACTTTGAGCACCTCTGACTGCATATACTTAACTAGGGCAGTTTCATCTTTGCAGGGATCTGCAGTAGAAAATACAGGGGAGGATGGGATTGCTCAGGGTCATCCTGCCATTGGGCCTTGTTTTCATTCAGCTCACAGAATGAGGAGGAAATGGGCTGAGAAAATAAGACTTCCCTTTTGTCTGCATTGTAAAAACGTTCATTTGGGTTGCTTTCGCAATCCAGGGCTAAAGAGGTCGGAGAAAGAGAGATGGACAGAAATGCACAGGGACAGTGAAAGAAGTGCAGAGGAAGGAGAGACGTTTGCTGTGGACAGCGAGAAAAAGGGAGTCCTGATACCTCCTACCTGGGGTCTTGTTAATGAGGTGATGAAGAAAGAATGGAGGAAGACTCCACCAGAGCAAAGGGGAAGTACGGTAAAAATCAAACAGTGAAAAGAAACCGATAAAAAGGCTTTCATCTTCCAGGTGTCTGAAAGGGTTTTATGTGAGAATATACTCAGACAGGAGAGGATTTATGAGTAAATATTGATAGTAAATCCTTAAAAATATAATTATTTCAATCGTTTGATGGGAGGATGCAAGTCTTTCCAGTTCTGAAGTGGTTCCAGGAACAACAACAGTGTGCTCTAAAAGAAAGGTTTACCTTTCTCATCCCAGTTCTTTTATTGTGTCTGATAAACACTCGTAACTAGGAAATCCTTAAAAATTTCCCTGAGATCATTTGGAGGTTTTCTTTCTCTCTGATGGCTTTGTATGAGTTGAGAGTCGGTATGTAAAGACAAGAAACAAGCAAAACGGACGGAAGAGGAAAAGGAGGAGGGGAGGAGACAAAAACACAGCTCCAGAAAACAAGGACCAGAGAACAAGACAGACCAGACCAAATCAAACAGCGCAGAGAACAGAAGGCAGCAGAGCATGAGGAAGACCCAGGGAGACAGCTCTAACTAACTGCTCCATTTCTTAGAGAATGGAGGGGATTGGAGAATGGGACCGCCGCAGGAGAACAGGTGGGCCGCAGGACCCGGTGGACATTGATACCACCTCGGCCAGCGTTCGGGCCTTGCTGGTTATGGTGCCCAGGCTTCGGGACTTTTGATAACCTTGGTTTAGTGGAGAGAAATGTGCACATGGCAGTTGCTGAGACACAAAGGTCAGTTTGCTCAACACCATGTTTGCTGCTATGGGTCAGGTTTAAAGGGTTTAATATAGCATGCAATCTCTGTGAGGGCATGCACAAAAATCGGTTGGTTAATCTGGCATGAGAGCAAGCAAAGAAGGCTGTGGATTGCAAGGCAAATGTTGCAAATAGAATTTAGAAGTTCACAGATTTGTTAATCTAGAAATTTCAATTAACTGGTACATTTGAAATTAAGGCAACCAAGAATCCAGTCCAATGATTTGTCAGAGTCAGACCCTCAGTTTCTGCCACTTTTCCATAGTCTCTAAATGACTTGCACCATCATTTTGAGTCATTTTGACAAGAAACACATTTTTAGTATATGCACAATGAAAAAGGAAATCTCAGTTTTCAAATGATATAATAGTGGCTGTCATAAAAACATGGGTTATTCAAACTTTTTTTAAGAAATTAATTCAAAAATACAATAAATAATTAGGATGTCATGAAAAAATAGAACACTTATAGTGCATATATTTAACGAGTTTATTTTCCTTTTCAACTATTTAATTTATTTAAAACATTCTTTTTTCTATTATCATTAAAGGGGTCATTGGATGCCCATTTTCCACAAGTTGATATGATTCTTTAGGGTCTTAATGAAAAGTCTATAACATACTTTGCTTAAAATTTCTCAATGGTAGTGTAAAAAACACCCTTTTTACCCTGTCAAAATCAGCTCTGTTTTTAGCAAGCCAATCTAGTCCATGTTGCTTTAAATGCTAATAAGCTCTGCTGACCCCGCCCCTCTCTTCTGTGGGGTTACGAGCAGACTGTAAACTTCAGCCGCGAAACTTGCTAACTAGCACATTATTAGGAAAGGCGATTTGCAAAGATTCATAAAAAACCCTTATACTCACTTCTCTGTAGATGAAGCTGGATCACGAATGATTCGCATGAACTTAAACGCATTTAGGCAGATCGGGGATCGGCGCATTCCCTTAAAAAACGAAAGTAACGTTAATCTTCTGCGTCTTCAGCGGCTTCAGAGTAAATGACGACTGCTATATTCATTATTACATCCAACAACAAAACACATCAATCGCTTAATCTGAGACATTCTTGTCTTCCCCTGCACCGGAGTCGACACAATGGCGGACTGATGACAGCTCACTCAGGGCGGGTCTAAGGTAAGAC
>NW_015630532.1:816475-835277 GCF_001515625.1 Sinocyclocheilus rhinocerous | reverse complement strand
CAACAGAACACCTCAATCGCTTAATCGGAGACATTCTTGTCTTCCCCCGCACTGGAGTCGACACAATGGCGGACTGATGACAGCTCACTCAGGGCGGGTCTAAGGTAAGACGGCCTTGTCAATCAATACCATGGGAGGGTCCTGTGCAGAACTACGTCATTCTGACAGGAATCTCAGAACAGCCTGGTTTGAGAAAGAGGATTTTAAAATAGGGATTTAAATAAAAAAAACACTGGGTGGATTTTTAGCATTATAGGGTGGATGTGTACACACACTTCCAACACACATTTATGTTCAAACAACAGCAAAAGTGAATTTTGCATCCGATGACCCCTTTAAGTGAAACAAGCCATTTCATTGATGCCTTTCCATGGTTTAAAAATTTATTGGACAATTACTTAAGGGACAATTACTGCATCAACATACCCTCTAATGTTCATTCATGTTCACTATTAAAAATTAAGAGAAGATCAGTTCACATGCATTTATGCTGCTGTTTGAACTGAGGCAGGGGAAAATTGTTGAATTTCATAATAAAACTGATATAATTTGAAAGCAGAGACTGTTTTATTATTTCTAAAACAGAAAACCTAAAAGGTGGTTTTTTTTTTTTTTGGTTATCACATTTCTCCACTAATGGTTTATTGGGACTTTCGACTCGAAATGAAAGAGCGTGTCACATATGTCAGTGGCATATCTACACCATCATATTCTTTGCCTTTGTGCAAAACCAAGTCTTCACTTTCTCATCCAATACCATACAGGCATCAGGACAGATTGTGCAGCAAGGCCGCAGGACTGCCCCAACACATGCACAACATAATGCTACAGAAAAAATAACAGTGCACTCTGAAGCACTGCATGCATGCACACACACACACACACACACACACATCTCAAAACACTCATAAAATTACACATACACATACAGTAGAACACACAAAGACAAAAACACATGTTTGTTGGGAACAGTGTGTGTAGTTCTGCTTGGTGATGATGTTGACCATCTTGTGGTGCTTTTGGCTATGGGTAAGATCTGAAGTCAAACAGAGCATGCTCACACAGAGCAACATGTCATAAGACACAGACAGACAGTGCTATTGGTTAGAAAATTATCACATGACAAATTGGTGGATGATAGCAGGATATTCTTTTGAATGTGATCAGAAACGGTCAGTTTATGTCATCGCTGTCAGTGGTGTAATTATTGTGGAAAGGTCATCTTTAGTCTATTCATACCGGAGGGGTCATGGGTCAAACTAGAACAGGTGTGATATAACATGAACGTGTGTTTGTTTTTATAACACTACATTTGCTGACGTTAATTGACAGCCTGTAAAGCTACGATCGCCGTGATTTTGCCAAGTAAGACATGTTCCTGGATCAACATCTTTTGTTGATCCTGGATCAACATTACTGTCCAAAAATACAGATTTAACCCAATCCCTACCCCTAAACCTAACCCTACCCATAATTTATTCCTAAAAACAGTGTGAAATGATAGCTGATTAACAAGGGTGTAGAAGCACCTAACCCTGATCGTAAGCCTAAAACTGACATTTCCTGAAAAGTTATCTCTCAATTCTGATTGGTTGATTGGAATGATGTTCCAGGATCAACAAGGATGTTGATCCAGGAACATGTTGTACTTGGTGAAATCACGCTCACCGTAAAGCTACATAGCGTGTAGGGGCTTTTTATTTATCTAAGGCTGCTGTGAGCGGTTTGAGCGTATGACAGCGAAACAGGCATGGATCTCAGGTGGTGACCCTGGCATGGCCGTCTTCTGGGCTGTGCGCCCAGCTTAGCTGCAGCAGAGGGTAACCCTGTGTGCCATGCGTCAGGCCGGCCGGCTCTGCCCCTGACCTCCCTGAGAAAATTCCAGCTATGAGCCAATCGGGTAGCATAAGGAAGACGGGAGAGAGGGAGAGATGGAAGGAGGTACAAACATAGAGACAGACCACAGGCATGTACAGTGGTGGAAGAAACAAGTAAAAAAACAAACAAACAACAAAGAAAAACAGAAAAAAAGGGAAGATTAAGGTTGGCCCCAGGAGGCAGCTGTATGTGTGTTAATATGAGTTTGATGTAATGCAGCGTGGTGTGGAAAAAATTTATTTACAATATGTTAAAAGAGAAGAGGGTTGGAGAAATGTGACTTGTGGAAGGATCTGAGCGTGCAGGGAAGGGTCTTTTCATTACATATGAAAAATGCTGACGGTAGTGTTTGAAAGATAATAAAAGAACTAATGGAAGTCAAAATTTCAACAAAGGATGCCGTTTTTGAGCCCATCTGACTAAAATCTGAGATGGCTGAGCTAGACATTTAAGTACAAATTTGGTCTTTAACTGCAGTTATTAAACTGCATTATTATAAACTGTCTGTTGTGGGCGCGCTCTGCTTGTCTGTATGTTTGGACTGTCTTTATTTACTGTGTAGTGCACCTGATATTTACATCTGTGCATGTGTGTGTGTGTTTGTGTGTGTCAGGCAATAGCCTCACACAGCAGTTACATACCCTTCCTCACTCGGGTGCCCGTGTTTGTGGATCGTCTGCCGACGTTTAGCAGAAAACACGGAGTGTCTCCCCGTGGCTCGCTTGGGTTAAAGATCTGGCCGTCCTCAGGGGAAATGGCTTGGTCTATGTGGGGACAATCTTCATTGGCCAGCGCTGCTTTAGCTGCCTCACCATTCACTTTGGGATCTTCAAACACACAAGCACATGTAATAAGAACATGTAGCCATGGTGAAACACCAAGACTGATGAAAGAGAGGGCTTGTGCAGGACAGAGAGATGAGGCAAGAGAACGTAAAGGGAAGCCCTTCTAGTGACATGGATGTAAATGCATGTTATGTATGCATACATTCATTTTTTGGGTTGCGAGCATACTCATTCAACAGCAAAATTAATATTAACATGTTATTCTGGTCACAGTATTTTATTAGTAGTTCTGGTCATATTTTAACTATGCTGCCTAAACCTTTCTGGGAAACTACTCTCCAAAAATTTAAAATGTCAAAATGTTAAAAATGAATGAAATTTTCACTGGTTAGGATGGATGGATGCATGAATAAATAAATAAAAACCAAAGAATTAAAGTTGTATTTGATCATCTTCATATTTAATATGCAATTTATGCACAGTATGTATATAGAAATACTAAAAATAGTTTTTATTAAATATTCCTAGTTTCCATTTGCAGAATGTTTTTTCCCATCATTTTCCATCTGTTATACCTAATCTAAATTATCAACCAAATTACATTAAAATTTTCCAAATTATTATTTGCATCTTGTGATCATGGTGCTAGCAACATGTCATGGTTCATTTCCCAAATTAAACTGATATAGCTTAGACGCAATTTAAGTCATTTTGTTTTGTATTTGATCAAAATAGCTGCAAAATGCAGAAATGTAAATAATATAATATAATTGCATCCCACATTTTTACCCACATATGAATTGTATGAGAATAAATTTAGTTATGCATTGGTTAACGTAAAAAACCTCCTAGTACTGCAAAAACCTAAACCTCTTCTGTTTTCAGCACTTCATTTGACCAAACAGTAGGGTGCAGCTCTGGTTTTGCTCCAAAGAAAGAGGGAGGAGCATTGAATTATAGCTCCTAGCCACGGCGTAATATATAGAAACAGCTCATGGCAACCAGCCTGTTCACTTGTGAGCTCTCTGGCTGCCAGAAGCTTCTGCTCACTCGATTTCCACCTCATCGATCAGACCTGTGAGAAGGGAGAGCGCTGCCAGAGCTCCTCAGGGGAAAAAGCTCTGGGAACTATCATATCTCCCACCTGGATTTTCCATTGTATCGCCAACACTGATTCAAGCACGCTCTTATTGCTAACGTATTACTGTCAACAAAAGAGCATCTATCAGCAACTACGGCAGGCTTTAACTTTGTGGTTATTCAAATGGGACATGAGTCCTGTTGGTAATATTACAGTGGCTACATTTCATTATGGTCTGTTGATAGATAGTACAACATGCACACCCTGTAGACACATATACACTACGGTTTATATTAACATTGGGACTCTACAAAATATACCTTCATTAAGGGATAGTTCACCCAAAACAAAGTGAAAATTCTGTCATCATTTACACACCCTCATGTTCTTCCAAATCTGTGTAACTTACTGTGGAAAACAGTTTTACATGTAATTACAGTGAATGGGGAATGGAGCTAAAGCTTTGAAAGGCATAGTAAAAGTATTTGAAAGACATCGGTATAGTAGTCCATACAACTTGTGCATTATATTTTAAGTCTAGCAAAACAACAAAAAAGTTTTGTGCTGAACAAACTGAAACTGGATCAACTCGTTCACTGGAAAGGTTCAAAAGAACAATTTGTTTAAGAATTGGGCATCATAGTTCCTGAATCCTGATGAATGAAGTGTTCCTCACACAAAAGACTTAAAATATAGAGCACAAGTCATATGAACCACGATACTTTATCATACAGCCACAGTTTACACTGAAAAGAGCGGCCAGGATATTTTTTTAAATAACTGAAGCAAGAAAATCATACAGGTTTGGAATGACATGAGTAAATGATGACAAAATTTAAATTTTTTGGGTGAACTACATTTGAATTCCCTCAGGTCATGTTCTTCCAGAAAATAAAACATAAGGCTAAACATGATTCAGGTCATGTCTTATTATTTGTCCAGTCTACTATGGCAAGTGCAACTGTGAATAGAGAAAAATAATATTTCTAAAGCAGAAACATGTATTGGTATTTGAGTGGATTTGTGTGTTTATTTATGGTTCGTGGTGTGTGCTCATTTACAGTTTACAGCTAACAACACACTGATACTTAAACACACACACACAGGAAAAGTTGTGAAGTGATGCAAGCCTCTGTGATGGAGAGTCTGGATAGGACGAGATGGGAGGAAGGACGAGATGACTCATCTTTATGAATAGTTAGATAAACAGGCATTCCTCTCACTCTCTACCGTTGTTTCTGTTTCTCTTTTACACTGCAGGCAAAAAAGCCTTTCTCTAGCGCTGCCAATTAAAAATTACTCAACTGTTGTTGTGTTCTGACAAAACTAATTTGAGCAGTATTTAAGTCTAAAATATTTCATTACATTAGGGGTCAAATGGCATTTACAGCTAAGGTGGTTGATTTGAAAAGTTTCATCAACAATGATGGCATATTTCAAATCAGTGTTAAGTTTACTAATTCGCTATACATTTTTACGTAGAAAGGAAAAAGATCAGAAGTATCAGTTGATATTTTATGTTTCTACAGTTAGTCTTTTTTAAGGAATCTCTTTGATATTGACATGTTTAAGAAATCATATATGAATGCTGATTACGATTCTGTATGGTTTTGCCACCTGTCGCAGTCACATTTGAGATGTCTGTCTAGTTCGGCACATGGATAATTCATAAATGGTGAAAAAAAATGTGTGAAATGTATGGGAATATAACGGTAAAATGCTACCAAATGTAGTACCATTTAATGTAATAACTAAAATCTCAAAGGCTTTTTCAGCTGGTTAGTGTAGAAAGGTTCATTCAATTCATCCTCTTCATCTAATAATGATCCTCAATTCAATACAGTCTCTTCTCAAAGTGTGTATGCGTGCTAAAACATGGTAAATGAATAATATAAATAATAATGTATATTTTAGAGTGTATCTTTTTTTCTGCTGAAAGAAAAATCCAGAGACTTCTAGCTGTAGACTACAAGTGCTGTATGTTATTTCCTCAAGCAGGAATATCCAGCTCTAATTCTGTATGAATGAGAACCTACTCACTCTAAGTACACAGACAGTAATTATTATTTACATATGAGAGGTAGAGCCCCAGTGTAGAGTCTGCAGTGAAGGACAGATCTGCTGGGGCCCTGCTGCACCTGCCCTACTTCCTCACTGCTATTTCTGCCCTGAACACCCTCAAATCTCTCTTTCTCTTCATCATCCCCCTCACTTTCAGCACTCTCCTCATTTGTCCTCTCCTCAGCTCTCAGCCCTATGATATGAATAACAGCAGGAAGTGATAAACAACCTCAAGCACCAGTTCAGAGACTGGCCACATACTAATGCAAATATGGTTGTCAGTACTCGTTTTATGTTGTACTGTACAGTTGTTTATGGATTAGTGGGCATTCCAACTACATTCTACAACCAAATTCACCTTTGAAAAAGTCATGTAGTGACAGGCACATAAATCTGTGTAGCGTGTGCAGGACCAACTTGAAATACTAGTTGTCTCAGTACGCAGTTTGGCATCCATATTTCTGGTTTACAGGCGTGAGACGTTCTCACTTCTAACTTCCAAAACTTTTCTGGGTTTGTGGCCACTGAATAACCTGAATTCAGCTATGTGTCTTAAAGGACCCAAAAATGAATGTTCCGTCATCATCCTCTCAAACTCCAAATGAGATCCATCTTTTCAAACTGAGGACAATTGAAGGTCTTATGGACAACTTAAAAAAACAACAACTTTCAATTATGCTCATGAAGACATGGTGTAATATAAAATTATATTAATCTTAACTGTATATATATATATATATATTGCGGTGGACCAGTAGTGCACAACACAACGAAATTGCCACAACACAACGCATAAGACTAATTTAGTTGAGTTTTGCTAATTTCGTTGTGTTGCAGCTCTGTTATGTTGTGCTAATTTCGCTGTGATGCGGCTTGTTTCTGTTGTGTTGTGCTAATTTTGTTTTGTTGCAGCTTGTTTCCATTGTGTTCCGTTGTGGCTTCCCTTATGAAAAAGAAGTTTATTCAAGTGTGCTATTAGTAGGTTCTGCTGTGTTGTGCTAATTTCATTGCAGCTTGTTTGCATTGTGTTGTGCTAATTTCATTGTGTTGTGACTTGTTCCCGTTGTGTTGTGAGTCACGGCTTGTTTCCGTTGTGTTGTGCTAATTTCGTTGTTGCGGATTGTTTCCATTGCGTTGTGCTAATTTCATTGTGTTGTGACCTGTTTCTGTTGTGTTCTGCTAATTTTGTTGTGTTGTGGCTTGTTTATGTTGTGTTGTGGCTTGTTTCCATTGTTTTGTGCTAATTTTGTATTTGTTGTGTTCGTTGTGGGACAGATCTGAATACACAATGAAGCTGAAAATACACACAGACATTGGAAGAGAACTGTTTAAAAATGTATTAAAATAATGGACTGAATGTGCCTAAAATTTTGTTTTCCTGCTGTGACTAAATTCAATTAATAGCAACTATTCCTAACAACTCCTGATAGGGGTGTTATATGCTGTAAAATATATCAAAACCAACCTATATGTTAATGATACATAACACAAAATATAAATATTGTCATATCTCTGAATGCCACAATTTACAGTGAGAGCAAGAGCAGCTCATAAAACACAATTATGTTGGATGTGTTAAGTGTGAGTGGACCGTTTTGAATAAAAACAGGGCCAAAAGCATAATGATAATTACACAACTCATATTTCTCAGGAGACCTCAGAATTAGAAATTACTATACGACAGGGACGGATACAGGCACTGTCTATAGAGGACAGAGAGTTGACTCATCTCAAACAGTGACTGTGTGTGTGTGTGTGTGTGTGTGTGTCACAGAGCTGCAGTGAGAGTGTTTGCTATGTTTCTCTGCGACCGTGGCCAATTCAACAGATGCTTTCGCTCTATGTGCTGGTGATTCTTACGGTTCTCTGCCCAAAGTCAAATGGATGGAGCTGATAATCAAGGCCTTTGTGCCATCTGTAAACTCATTTACAAGAGAGATTTAGAAAGGCTGCGCTGAACAGAGAGGGAGAGAGAAGAAAGGACAGGAAGAATATCTATTTGTTTGTTTTTTTGGTATAGTTTATTATTTTATATTTTCAATCCAACTGGTAATGAATCCAACATTTAACTGAATTCATTATCAATTATGTGTCTCTGTTTGTCTCATCTAAACATTACAGATGAATCAGATGAACCACTAAAACATCCAGAGACATTTTATCCCCTAAAAACCTGAGCAGTAATTAACAGTAGGTCACGTATTGATTTATACTGCATTCATCCTCAGACCATCTAATTGTGTGTGCGAGGTGTGTGTTTGCTGTACCGTGTGAATAGCACAGGAGTCGTGCAAGGCGAGTGAATGACTGCAGCTCATTGCAGAGTGCGATTCCTATTGTGCAGTTGCTTGGACACTGTTGCCATAGCAACAGGCTCTAGTGCAGTGTAAAAACACAGAGAATGAAATAATAAAGAGATTGTGTGAAAACAGAAGGTATTACCCATCCTTTCACTTCATAACAAAGCTTTGTTTTTAACTGGACAGAATGATCACACAAGTAAACACTGTAGATATGACTCTCCTTTTCTAACTTGTATAAATAGCCGACATACTTAAGGTTGTCTCTAATACTCTATCATTATTCATTGAGTGAGTTCTCAAAGTTTAGTGTTTGTCACAAACTCTCACAACAATGGAATGATCCTGAGTCCTATGATCAATGGATAGCACCGTTTGGCCATCTACTCACACTGGATTAATATAGGGATTTTCAAATGGGGGTCCACCAAAAATTGAAGAAAGATTTGATTTATTTTTTTTAACAACATCTACTCTACTGTTCAAAACTTTGATGTTAGTAAGATTGTCTAATGTTTTGAATATTAATGAATCTTTTGTAACATTACAAATGTCTTTACTGTCACTTTTGATTCATTGCTGAACAAGGTATTATTTTCTTTCAAACATAAATCGTACTTACCCCAAACTCTTAATTTTTATTTTGTTTTTTGTTTTTTGTTTTTTGTTAACTGTTAACTAAATTAAATGTAATTATAAGCAAGGCAATAATTGTAACTTTTTTGTTGTTTTTTTTTTACTTATTTTAATATTATTACATGATACAAAAAAAAGTTTCAAATATCACATATATTTATTTCTGTTGATGGGGGAGATATATTGTGTTTTTTTGTTGTTTTTTTTGAGACATTGCTTCAAGTGTTTTTTTTACTTTTGCTATACCTTTCAATGGAGTTTTTCTTTTCCACCTTTAGCTTTATATTTCAGAGTGTCATCATCACAAACGGTTCATAATATTTGGTGGTTCTTGACATCAAAAAGCTTGATTAAATTTATTATTATAGCATTTAAAAGTGGGGGAATCCCTCCAGTCAGACTTATGAAGGAGTCACTCACAGTTACTCTCACACATTAATGAGAAATTCTTTACCCAGTCTGATCAGACACAGCCAACAAGCCCATCTCCTCACTTCTCTTTTACAGCCAGTCTCTAAATGAGTGCTCCAAATGAAGGCACTCACCACCACTTATTTGTGTTAAGAATACTGAGGACCGAGTGGAGTGGTTGAAATATCTTATTTATACTGGTCAGGCCCTCTTACTGTGTCACATCCACATGTGAGTGTGTGTGGCTGACACAAATTCACTGCTTTTTCACTTTTTAATTTGACCATAAAACTGAACTCAAACCAACATGAGAAATTATCAATATTGATTATGAGTGTATGGTTCACAACATAGTAGTAGTTCCAAAATCACAGCTGTTTACTACACGACACTTCTGCAGCTACAACAAATACTAACCAATGCAGTACACCTCAGATTTTAGCTGGTCGTTCTGATTGCCCTCTCAAGTAAATCAGAAGCCCTTACGAAAAAGAAGTTTATTCAAGTGTGCTATTAGTATACTTCTTTTAAACTAAAAATAGGAAAGTATACTTTTAGTCTACTTTTTATGTACTTCTCAGAAATGGGCTTTATGCACTTCTCAGAAATATACTTAAAATGACATTTAAGTATACTTGACTTATACTTAGAAAAAGTCTAAATATATTTTAGCTATAATTGTGCTCCTAGAACCCGTGTTTTCATTGTTATACTGTAGAGGGCGCTAGTACACATCTTCTGTACAGAATTTCCAAAAAACACAAGTGAAGAAGAAACCGAAACAACAGATGCTTCCACATGTAATCTAACACGATCATCAGACATAAAACAGCATCAAAACTATGTAACATTATGGAATAAAATGTAGACCAATAAAGAGGTAATAATATGTTGTAAACTAGTTGTGTACTTAAAGTTTACTACTGTTATACTTAAAAGTATACTTTTATATATTAGAAAGTGGGCCAATTTAGTCCCAAGGAGTATTGAAATAGTACACTTACAAGTATACTACTAGTACACTGATATTTGTATACTTACTACATAAAGTATACTTAAAAATATACTTGAACTTTACTTAAGTATACTTACTAAAATAAACTTGAAGTATACTACTTTTTGGTAAGGGAGCTCATGCAACACCCTAAATGCATGGGTGTGTTTAAAACTGTGGACAAACTTTTTTTCCTAAAATGTAACGTTTATATTTTACACCTTTTCTATGTACATAATGTTGCACAAAATCAAACTCTTTTTGCTTTTTTTGTGGCCATCATTTTCTCAGGAGGTTGAAATTTTTACTTTAGGACTACAACTAATAATTATTTTTATATTTGATTAATTGGATTAAAAAGTACTGTTTAAATCTAGTTATTTTCTAAAAAGTTATATTACCAAAAAATAAAAATAAAATAAATTAAAAAACATTCCACATTCTGCTCTCCTCTAAAATATATAAAGTAAGCTACAAACTCAAATATACACATTAACTGCATAAAAATATAAACATTATATAAAAAAAAATGTTTGTTCACAGCAAGAGTCACTGTCTGGGCAAGCTTTTATGGAAATTAAGGTCACAAAAGCAAATAAAAAACTGTTGTTTATTGATATATAAGTAGAATGTAATTAAGCCGAGCTGATAGACAAATACAAAAGCAAGCTGTTGAATGAGTGTGCTCCTGTTTGTCTGGGTGGATATAATTTATCCTCACAGGAGTCTGATGGAAAAACATATAGATATGCAAAATGTTGCATGGGGTATTAGTCGTTATGCAACCATGGTGAGGACGTGTGTTTGTTTCTACGCGCATCTTTGTTAAGAATGCAGTGCGATGAGATTTTATAATGTCTCCAGATGGTAGAGCTGCTTTTGAACAATTCCCAAATGAGGGATTTTGAAAACAGGTGACATGTGTGATTTCAGGCAGATCTAGAAAGACTGTGAGGTGGAAGGGAAGAAAAGGTGAGTTAAATCTAATTTCTGATTCTATGACATTAATTCAGAAGGGCATTACTTAAACAAGCCTCCTACCTGCTCTGTTCATGTCTAAAATCTCCTCCTGGGCAGCAAGAGCGCAGTGGTCACTTTGTGGGCTGTGGTGGGGCGAGTTCATGGCAGACTTACAGTAATTAGGTGAGCCCGGCTGGGGCGCACGGGGAATATGCTTGTTCTTTTTCTTTGGTAGCTTCTGCTTAGCCATGGCTAGAGAGTAGTACATCCCAAAGTTATTGACGATGACAGGCACAGGCATGGCGATGGTTAACACACCCGCCAGAGCACACAGTGCGCCCACCAACATGCCTGACCAAGTCTGAGGATACATGTCTCCATAGCCCAGTGTGGTCATAGTCACAACAGCCCACCAGAAGCCAATGGGGATGTTTTTGAAATGGGTGTGCTCGCTGGCACGTGGGTCATTGGGATTGGCACCGATTCGCTCAGCGTAGTAGATCATGGTGGCGAAGATGAGCACTCCGAGCGCCAGAAAGATGATGAGCAGGAGGAACTCATTGGTGCTGGCGCGGAGAGTGTGTCCCAGTACGCGCAGGCCCACAAAGTGTCGCGTCAGCTTGAAGATTCGGAGGATCCGAACGAATCTCACCACTCTGAGGAAACCCAGAACGTCCTTTGCTTCAGAAGAAGACAGGCCGCTCAGGCCCACCTCCAGGTAAAATGGCAGGATGGCCACAAAGTCTATGATGTTTAGGGTGTTTTTGATGAATTTCTTTTTGTCTGGACAGAAGGTGACACGCATGAGGAACTCAAAGGTGAACCACACCACACACACTCCCTCGATGTAGGTTAGGTAGACCACCGTCTCTGTCTCCAAGTGAAACCTGGAGCTGTTGTCTTCAGGGTTAATATATGTGCGGTTAATGATGGGGTTGAAGGCCTCATGTGTCTCCAGGCAGAATGTGGTTATGGAAACCAGTATGAAGAACAGCGAGGCAAATGCCACCCACTGAAGGAAAGAGAGAACAGGGAAAACAAATGAGAAGGGAAAAACACAATGTTAATTTAAAAAGCCTTTTGTTTGCATCTCTCCCAAAAAGACAGGCTTAAACAGACATCTTTTGTAGCATTATACTTTTCTTTACTGTAACTTTTGCTTGATTTTATGCATCCTTGCAGAATAAAGTATTAATTTTTTTATTTTTTTTTACTGGCCGACCCCAAATTTTTAAACAATAGTGTAATTAAATATCAAAAGACTACTAAAAAAAAGCTCATTCTGCCATCTGGAAGAATCCACTGTGTGTAGCAATCTGAACAAATACAGAATAAAGTTACAGGCAAACAAACAGTATTGAAAAAACACACTCTCAAACACAAGCTAATTAAAAACTAATAGAATAGCAACTGAATAAACAACTCATACCCAACAGAGCAGCGCTTCTATAGTGGTTTTGATATCATTGTCAATTTCTGTTCATATACAGATCACCTTATAATCAAAGGTGCATTTATTTAGAATGTTTCATGTTTAATGGCATTTAGGACCTAGTCTGTGTGTTAATTGTCAGTAAGGTTAACCACAAAAAGTACACACTCCAACACTGATTTTCCATATACCAGTCAGAAACAATCTAAACAAAACCAGTGATGATAAAACTAAGCTAGAATGATATAAGCGGTGATTTCAGGAGCTAAGGGCTCTCAAAGATGTTTTAAAGCAGGGATGTCAAACTCAGTTCCTGGAGGGCCACAGCCCTGCAGAGTTCAGACTCAACCCTAATTAAACACACTTGATCCAACTTATCCAGTCCTTCAGGCTTATTTGAAAACGTCATGGTATGTGTGTTGGAGCAGGGTTGGAACAAAACTCTGCAGGGCTGCGGCCCTCCAGGAACTGAGTTTGACACCCCTGTTTTAAACCATAAACAACATAAACAACTCTGCCTGCAGCTCATGGGATCTGGATCACTTTTTTTCTTGCACATCCTCTGACTTGTTTACTCACTCGTTCTCTTTGGAGTTTGATGATATACATTGCAATGAAAATAGCAAAATGCCACAAAAATTTATGTTTTTCTGTTTTATTTAATCTTTTACACCCTAGTCTCATAGTCCTTCCCATAGACAAGAAAAGTCAAAAGTGAGATCTCTTTAACATCTCAAATATTTGTCCTAGACAGAAATGAGGTTACTTTAAGATCGAATTGAGATTTTTGCTTGAGTCTCCTGCCTTTCAAACTTGTCTCCTGAGACAAAAACTAACACTCTCACAATGGTCTCTTTAAAGCTTTAAAAGAGATCTCAACAACATCACAAACTGTGCTCAGACATTTCTACTAGTCTAAAGACTCTGGTGGTCTCATATTTGTCTCTTTTAAAGTTTTAGAAGAGATCTCAACAACATCACACACTGTGCTCAGATATTTCTCCTAGTCTAAAGAATCTGGTGGTCTCACATTTGTCTCCTTTAAAGTTTTAGAAGAGATCTAAAAAAACTCACACACTGTGCTCAGATATTTCTCCTAGTCTAAAGACTCTGGTGGTCTCACATTTGTCTCCTTTAAAGCTTTAGAAGAGATCTCAACAACATAAAACACTGTGCTTAGATTTTTCTCCTTAGCTAGAGACTCTGGTTCCCTTTCAGTAGGTCACTCTCGACATCACGTCAGTGACCGACAAATTGGGAATATCGCCAGAGAGACCAATCCACTTCGAGTGTAAAGCCAATGCACATTGGCATGCGATTATTGCATCCAGCTGCCGCTGATCACAGCGTGAGTATAAGTAGGCAGCCGTGCAGCGCATAATCAGCTTTTCGCTTCGGAGCCGAGCTGTGTTATCATTCTGCTCCTGCCAAGCCTTTGTGTGTGTCGAACGAGTCAGCGCTCTCAAAGGAGCTTCTTTGTGCGGGTGTTACGGTGCGACAGCGGGTTGGTCGACCTTCGTTGAGTGGGTGCAAACTACAGGCTCGGGTGAACGTCTTTTTAAAGATGGCATTTCACCCGTGCGTTTCTGGATGCGGTCGTTACCTGGCGCCGGGTGATGGTCACGATCGCTGCCTCTCGTGCCTGGGCGTGAAGCACGCTGAGGCGGCTTTCGTGGATGACTCATGCTCCCATTGCGGGGGTATGACCATCTCGGAGTTGCGGACCAGACTCCGTTACCTGCAAGGGGGCGGAGTGCCCGTGCCACTGCCTAGATCTGGGGTTCCCTCTGGTGGCAGCCGGGGATACCCTTTTTCTGGCAGTGGGCGGACTGGTCTCACGGTCACGGTGAGGAATTCCCCTCCAACAAGGAAGGGGATGCCCCAGCCAGCCGGCACTTCGAAGCCAGTGGAGCCCTCGAAAGAGCAGGCTGGATCCTCCCGGGGGGTACCACCTGTTTCTTCCGAGGCTCCCCCCGACGATCGGATGTCGATTGCAGCATCGGAGGGTGAGCCAGAGCTTTCTGGAGAGGAGGATTCAGCTGCGCTGCTCTCCTCCGGGACTGTAGCAATGCCTGAATCGGATCCAGAAATAATGGCTATGCTTTCCCGGGCCGCCGAGAGAGTCGGGCTCGAGTGGAATCTTCCACCGCGTCCCGAACCCTCAAGGTTGGACGATTGGTTTCTCGGGGTGGCCCGTGCTGGTTCTCAGGGCCCCACCCCAGTGCCTTTCTTCCCGGAGGTGCATGAGGAGCTCAACAGGTCGTGAACGGCACCTTTTTACTGCCGGAAGCCGATCTGCTGGTTCCTCCTCCCTCACCACCCTCGATGGTGGGGCAGCCCCCTCCCGGGTCTGTAGGTCCCAGCGATGCTTATACGACCTGTGGAGAAGCTGCCTCCGCCTTACACGCTACGGCGTAATTGCAAGTGCACCAGGCCAAGGCACTGAGGGACTTGCACGAGGGTGGTCACGACCCGGAAGTTCGCAGAGAACTCCGCACCGCGGCGGACCTCGCGCCACGAGCGACGAAGGTTACGGCGCGGTCTCTGGGTCGTGCGATGTCCACTATGGTGGTCCAGGAGCGCCATTTCTGGCTGTGACTGGCTGACATGCGCGAGACAGACAAGACACGATTCTTGAACGCCCCCGTGTCCCAGGCCGGCCTTTTCGGCGACACGGTGGAGAACTTGCCCAGCAGTTCTCCGCTGACCAAAGCAGACTGAGGCCATCAGGTACATCCTGCCCCGGCGTGCAGCTGCTGCCGTCGCCGAGGGCGGCCCCCCTGCCACCGCCCCGCTCCTGCGGCCTCCAGCAAAGCTGCGCCATGGAGCCGGTCGCAGAGCAGCCGCCCCGCCCGTCCAGGCCCCCGCCAAACCTGGTGGCAAGCGAAAGAGCAGAGGCCCTGAGACGGGCAACCCAGAGGTGGAGGGACCTGCTCTTCAGGAGATGGTAAGCACACCACTCCCTCCCCCGGAGGAGGGCCGGGCGGAGAATCTTTTCATCTTTTTCTGCCACTGACCTCTCGGTCGGTGGTACCCAAATACTCGACAAAGAGCAATTCCTCTATTTCTGGGTCCCCAGAGGGGACGGGGGGTTGTGGACGATCCAGTGCGTATCACACTCACCCTCCTCTCTCGCCAGTGAGCAGCAGTGGGCGGATCGGGAGGACGAACCAACGGACTACCCACGCACCCTCTGCTCAAACGCAGGTCAGTGTTACACACACCCAGACCCCGCCTCGGACCGGCAAAGAGACGCCCGGGCCGGGTCCCTGCGTTCTTCCGCGCTGCCCCACTGCGGGTACGCCTGTAGTTCCGTTGATGCCACTTGCGCGGTGTCTGAGAGCCTGGCTAGAGCTACCCAGCCCGTCTCGATGGCTCCGTCGAACCGTCAGGCTCGGCTATGCGATTCAGTTCGCCCGGCGCCTCCCAGGTTCAGGGGCGTCCACTTTACGTCAGTGAAAGCAGCAGATGCCCCTGTCTTGCGTGCAGAGATCGCAGTCCTACTGGCGAAGGATGCGATAGAGCCGGTCCCTCCAGCCGATATGAAGACGGGGTTTTACAGCTCCTACTTCATTGTACCCAAGAAAGGCGGTGGGTTACGACCAATCTTGGACCTGCGTGTCTTGAACCGGGCCCTTCGCCGGTTACCGTTCAAGATGTTGACGCAGGAGCGCATCTTCGGGTGCATCCGTCCCCGAGATTGGTTTGCAGCGGTCGACCTAAAGGACGCGTACTTTGTGTCGACCCTTCCTCTACAAAGGGCGTACCAGCCCTATCCTTTGGGGCTCCTCCCGACGATCGGATGTCGATCGCTGCATCGGAGGGCGAGCCTGAGCTCTCTGGAGAGGAAGATTCGGCTGCGCTGCCGCCCTTCTGGGACGGTAGCAAGGCCTGAATCGGATCCAGAGATGACGGCAATGCTTTCCCAGGCCGCCGAGAGGGTAAGGCTCGAGTGGAAACCTCCACCGCGTCCCGAGCCCTCGAGGTTGGATGACTGGTTTCTCAGGGTGGCCCACGCTGGTTCTCAGCACCCCACTCCGGTGCCATTCTTCCCGGAGGTGCATGAGGACCTCACTAGGTTGTGGATGGCACCTTTTACTGCCAGAAACCGGCCTAGTAGTTGGGTGGCCCACGCTGGTTCTCAGCACCCCACTCCGGTGCCATTCTTCCCGGAGGTGCATGAGGACCTCACTAGGTTGTGGATGGCACCTTTTACTGCCAGAACCCGGCCTAGTAGTTCCTCCTCCCTCACCACCCTCGATGGTGGAGCAGCCAAGGGGTATACGGAGATCCCCCCGGTGGAACGGTCGGTAGCGTTGCAGTTGTGTCCTGGTACCGCTTCCACCTGGCGGGGCAAACTGGCCCTTCCCTCCCGGGCCTGTAAGCACTCATCTGGTCTGACCAGCGGTGCTTATGCGGCTTGTGGAGAGGCTGCCTCCACCCTGCATGCCATGGCATTACTGCAGGTCCACCAGGCTCAGGCACTGAAGGACCTGCACGAGGGTGGTCACAATCCAGAAGTTCTGAAAGAACTCCGAACCGCAACTGACCTTGCGCTCCGAGCGACGAAGGTCATGGCGATTTCTCTGGGTCATGCGATGCCCACGCATGTGGTCCAGGAGCACCATCTCTGGCTGTGTCTGGCCAATATGAGGGTCGCCGACAAAGTTCGGTTCCTTAATGCCCCTATGTCCCAGACCGGCCTCTTTGGCGACGCAGTCAAGAGCTTCACCCAGCAGTTCTCGGCTGCACATAAGCAGACTGAGGCGATTCGACATATCCTGCCCCGGCGGGCAGCTGCTGCCTCCACCCGGCCGCAGCACCTCAGCCTGCTCGTCACTGAGGGCGTCCCCCTGCGGTGTCCCCCGCTCCCGCGCCACAGCAGCCTCCAACTAAGCAGCGCCGTGGAGCCAGTCGCAGGGCATCCGCCCCGCCCGTCTCAGCCCCACTTAGGTCTCGGGCGACCCAGAGATGGAGGGAGTTGCTCTTTGGGATTTGGGAGAAGGTGAACGCACCACTCCCTCCCCCGGAGGAGGGCCGGGCAGAGAATCTTTTGTTTTGTTTTACCCCGCCACTGACCTCTCGGTCGGTGGTACCCAAACACTCAACAAAAGAGCAATTTCCTCTATTTCTGGGTCTCAAGAGGGCACGGAGAGTTGTGGACGGTCCAGAGCCGGATCACACTCATCCTCCTCTGTGCTGCCCGAGCCGGGTCCCTGCATTCCAACTCGCTGCCCCACTGCGGGTACGTCGGTGGTTCCGCTGGTCCCACTTGTACGGTATCTGAAAGCCTGGCTGGCGCTGTCCAGCCCGTCTTGCTGGCTCCTTCGGACCATCAGACTCGGCTACGCGATTCAGTTCGCCCGGCGTCCCCCCAAGTTCAGGGGCATACAGCCCCTACTTCATTGTACCCAAGAAAGGCGGTGGGTTACGACCAATCTTGGACCTGTGTGTCTTGAACCAGGCCCTTCACAGGCTACCGTTCAAGATGTTAACACAGAAACGCATCTTCGGGTGCATCCGTCCCCCAGAGATTGGTTTGCAGCAATCGACCTGAAGGACGCGTACTTTCATGTCTCAATCCTTCCGTGCCACAGACCCTTTCTGCGGCAGACGATCTCTTTTCTCGGTATGGAGTTGGATTCGGTTGAACAGACAGCACGCCTCACAGAGGAACTTGCTCAGTCGGTGTTGAGTTGCTTGAATTTGTTCAAAGGTAGGACAGCGGTCCCACTGAAACAATTTCAGAGGCTCCTGGGGCATATGGCAGCTGCTGCGGCAGTTACGCCGCTGGGGTTGCTTCATATGAGACCGCTTCAGCACTGGCTTCATGGTCGAGTCCCGAGGTGGCCATGGCAGCGTGGCACTCAACGGGTCCAAGTCACACCGGCCTGCCGCCAAACCTTCACACTGTGGTCAGACCTCATGTTTCTTCGGGCAGGAGTGCCCCTAGACCAGGTCTCGAGGCATGCTGTGGTGCACACGGATGCCTCCACCACCGGCTGAGGTGCCACGTACAACGGCAAGCAGTCTCGGGGGTGTGGACGGGCCCCAACTGCAATGGCATATCAATTGCCTCAAGTTGTTAGCAGTGCACCTTGCCTTGAACCGTCTCAGAGGGTGCTTACAAGACAGACACGTACTGGTCCGTATGGACAACACTGCGACCGTTGCGTATATCAACCGACAAGGTGGTCTGTGCTCCCATCATATGTCGCAACTCGCCCACCACCTCCTCCTTTGGAGTCAGAAGCATCTGAGGTT
>NW_015630532.1:814835-814915 GCF_001515625.1 Sinocyclocheilus rhinocerous | reverse complement strand
CTTCATTGTATTCATTGTACCCAAGAAAGGCGGTGGGTTACGACCAATCTTGGACCTGTGTGTCTTGAACCACAGGCTAC
>NW_015630532.1:813790-814306 GCF_001515625.1 Sinocyclocheilus rhinocerous | reverse complement strand
CTTCAGCACTGGCTTCATGGTCGAGTCCCGAGGTGGCCATGGCAGCGTGGCACTCAACGGGTCCAAGTCACACCGGCCTGCCGCCAAACCTTCACACTGTGGTCAGACCTCATGTTTCTTCGGGCAGGAGTGCCCCTAGACCAGGTCTCGAGGCATGCTGTGGTGCACACGGATGCCTCCACCACCGGCTGAGGTGCCACGTACAACGGCAAGCAGTCTCGGGGGTGTGGACGGGCCCCAACTGCAATGGCATATCAATTGCCTCAAGTTGTTAGCAGTGCACCTTGCCTTGAACCGTCTCAGAGGGTGCTTACAAGACAGACACGTACTGGTCCGTATGGACAACTCTGCGACTGTTGCGTACATCAACCGACAAGGTGGTCTGCGCTCCCGTCGTATGTCGCAACACACCCGCCACCTCCTCCTTTGGAGTCAGAAGCATATGAGGTCGCTTCGTGCCGTTCACATTCCGGGCCTGCACAACCGTGCAGCCGACGAGCTGTCTCGAGCTGCGCT
>NW_015630532.1:802482-812612 GCF_001515625.1 Sinocyclocheilus rhinocerous | reverse complement strand
GGTTTAGTGTCGGCTTGCTAAAACTGCACTCGCTGAATCCTTGAGAACCGGTAGAGGGCTGGGTTCCATATGTAGAGACCTAAGTGGATCCCATATGGGTAAAGTCCATGGTATAGCCTCAGACTTCTGCCATTTCCAGATAAATTAAAAGATAAATTTAAACTAGTAACCCTTGATATTCTGAAATGATTAATGCTATTTAAATTATAGTTTTAGTATTTACAATATTAGTAAAAGTTTAACGTTTCTCCTAAAATAAAACTGAAGGCATCTTATGACAAAGCTGATATCTCAGTGAGACATATAAGAGAATCACTACTTAGTATCCTAAGTATAGAGTAACTTCTGTCAGAGTCATAGCCTTGTGGGCAGCACATCGATGTGAAGACACAACTGCACCTTAGGCAGCATGGGTTCGAATTCCAGCTAAAGGTACTTTCCTGCTCCTATTCAATTCTCACATGTCCAATTGTTTTCTGTCTCTGCTCCTACTGTCCTGACCATTAAAGGTGAAAAACCTCATTGCAATCAAAAAAGCAACCTCTGAGCAGTAAAACATTTTTATAATGGAGTCTTGTAAGAGATTACAGCAAGACAATAAAGAGATCTCCCATGTTTCTCTCCCATTGTCATTTTGGATTCCTTTCTTTCAGAACTTTCTCATGCCTCAGTTGTGTCTACTTTTATTTCTCCTAATGATTTTTAGGAGAAACATCTGAGACACCGTTGAGACTAAAATGAGAAATACATGAGAATCACAACTACGTCTCCTGAGGTTAGAAAGATCAACCACTGAGCAATAAAATATTCCTATAATGAAGTCTTGATAGAGATTGCAGCAAAGCAATAAAGAAATATTCTATGTTTCTTCCACCACATTCTCAGTTTTGACACTTTTTTTCTCAAATATTTCTCATGTCTCATTTGTGTCTACTTCCATTTCTCCTAAGGAATTTTAGGAGAAACGTCTGAAATGCTGTTGGTACTAAAATGAGAGAATCGAGAGATATATGAGAATCTCATCTAAGTATCCTGAGCTTAGGAAAAGCAACCACTGAGCAATACATTTTTCCTATGGGTTCAGCTAAATAGATGTTGCTCCATAACTGTTCTCTGAAAGGATGGTGAATTGAGCTTACAAAATGTATCACTTTAGTCCAGCCAATCAATCGGTTCAGCATCAGTTACCATCAGTGATACAAGAACGGAAACCAGGTCAATGTATCACACAAATGACATGCCATTTTTACATTCAATAAGGTGTATCATATAACATATTTTTATATCCAAACAAAATGCCCCCCAACATTCAGAATCATTAAAGGAAGTAAATTTAACAATGTGCACTGATATTTACTGTTAAAATGACTACAAGAATCTATCCTCAAGCTGCCCTCTTAAGCAATTACATTTTTCATTTTCATATAGCACATGAAAAATTTGATAAATTTGAAGCACGAGTTCTTCGCCTGTTAGCTTGTCCTTACATTTCTTTACAGGTGAGCAGAATGGTCCGCATAACGTGGCCTTGTGCAAGCCTCCTACAGCAAGTCCCACGCATGAAGTCTTACACCAAAATTACATGCTTGAGCAACAGTTCCAGTCTCAGAGGTGAAACTCAATGCAGCAACACTGTAGGGCAGCATAAAGATCTCAGCAACAAGCCAGGTGTAATCGTGCAGTGCAGTATCAGGGGAAGGAAAAACTAGCTCTGATGAAATACCTCTGACCCCTGACTGACCTGAGGCCTGTAACATAAAGTTCAAACTCAAGGACATTCCTTGAGTTTTCAAACCTTTTTCACATCTGGCTGTTTGTGGAAAAAAATTTATATTTTTTTCACAAAAATATTAAGAAGTACAATTGTTTTCAACATTGTAAATAATAAGAAATATTTATTGAGTATATTAGAATGATTCCTGAAGGATCGCGTAACTAATGACTGCTGAAAATGTAGCTATACATTTGAAATTTTATTAAAATAGGTAACAGTTATTTTAAATTCTAAATGGTAATATTTCACAATTTATGACCCTGGACCACAAAACCAGTCATAAGTGTCAATTTTTCAAAATTGAGATTTGTACATCACCTGAAAGCTGAATGAAGAAGCTTTCCATTGATGTATGGTTAACCCGTGCTACTTAAGACTGGTTTTGTGGTCCAGGGTCACATTTTACTTATAATTTAAAACATCAAAAAATCTTACAGACTCCAAACCTCTGAACAGTAGTGTTTAATGCGATTTGACTGAATCAAATCACAGGCTAGAATTGCTGGGTTCTCATTGGCAGTTATAATTCATCAGCACAATTGCCATTAAAGCATCAGTAAATCCATTTCTGTGAGGCTGACAGGTGGCTGAATCTGAATGACTAGTTCATGCAATGTCCATGTTCAATGGCTTTGTCAGCACAATTGTTTAGCCATGATATTGATTCTTTTCTCTTTCTATTCAAAGAGACGAATTACCCCTGCAGGACTGTTTGGGTTTAGAATCATGTTACCCCGCTTACTGTCTTCAAAAGATTAACGATTAGTTACCAGAAACTCTCTCTTGGTCAGTAGATCTACCTCAACAAAACACACAACATTGTTTGTGGACAGTTTGTGGTCTGATTAAAATTCTGAACACTCAGTATAGTACAGAGTGCATTAATATTTCTTTTTAAATAAAATATGACCTTCTTAAGGTTTTATGGGGTTACATGTTTGCTTGATTCAGGCAAATGGCAGAGTTGCTGTTTTCTGCAGTGACAAAAAACTCAGCCCACATTAAACAAGCTGTTATTTTATTGCTATCATAAATAGGAAAGTTCAAATCACATTATTAAAGTAAAACATCCAGCTTTTTTGCAGACAAAGACGATGTGAGTAAATGACTAGATGAAAAGTGCTAAGTGACCCCTTTGCCAAAGCATTTCTGCTGCACTGCATAGCAAAATAGAGAGAGTGCAAAAGGGGGAGACAGAGGGAAAAAGAAGGAAAGAGGCTCATTCAATTGTCTCAGAAATAGCACAAAATCCTCCCCCTTCTCCCTTACATCACCTCTTACTCTCATTCTCTGGTTGTACCTCTCTTCCTGGAGATGAAAGCTTATCACGTTCTCTTATGTAACTAAACACAGTGCCACCCACATTTGGGACTGCGTCTGTATTTGTGGATTCATGTGTTTTGTGTCTGTAGGGAGGGCCTAGGTCCTGGGCTTTTCATATATATGGCTGTGAGTGCTGGCACTGCTGTGACTTCATTTTTGGACAATAATAATGTCCCACTGGGGCTTGACAGAAAAGACAGTTGGGGAGTCCTGATTAATTTCTACCAGTTTATGACCATCTGTATTAATTATAAAGAAGCTGGTGTTTCTTTATCTATGAAAAATACCAAAAACACAAAAATCACAACAAATCCTGTGTCAAATATCTGAAGATTGTTTCCTTTCAGAAGTGCATACCGGACACCAACATCCCCGGGACGTTTTCAGTAGCTCTTTCTGCAGGTTACGCCAGTAGGTGGCATCCATGATAGGCTTTGTGAGTGTATCTGTGAATCATTCATTGAACTGATTGGTTTTAGATTAATTTATAAATTAAACTGGAAGTGACTGGCTGCATCTGAAATCACGTACTTGAAAAAACAGTATGTGAAAAAGTAGTATGTCAGAATCTACGGTATTTATAAAATAGTACTACTTCACACTACTTGTGAAATTGTAAAATGTGCATCCGATGGACACTTTACTATCCCATGAGGCCACAGGAGAGGATTTGTGAACACATTCATGCTATATAGAACATCATTTTTTAGCAGTCGTGAAGTAATTACTTATTCAAAACAAAATACTTATGCAGAGTGTATGCAATTTCAGACACAGACGCTGCCGCATGAATGAATCATTGAATCAATCTTCCACTCAGCCAATTTGTTCAAAAACCATGATTCAGTAATGAAACCACAAAAAAAAAAAAAAATTATTGAAACTCTGTGTCACGTCTTTTTATATCATAAAACAAGTAAACTCAATCCTGACTTCTTCAAGTCAGACAAGAAACACTCCAAATGTAGGAACCAGGGGCGTTCTAGCCTTTAATCAGTACTGGGGCACAGGCCCACCATCTTTGAAAAGTGTGCCCCATTTGATGTTGGGTTTTTTTTGTTTTTTTTAAACTATTTTGGATATAAATGGATTTAAATCATCTTTCCCTGCAGTACAGAGTCAGGGTGATTCATTCATGATTCTGACATCACTAGTTCAGATTCTAAACAGCAGATAGAAAACACACGACATGATTGCTGAGGTATTAGCAGAGAAATTATTCTCAGGTTGGCGTACATCAATTCTATTGGCACATAAGGATATATATTTTACTGGGGCACAGTCGTATTTCACTGGAGCTCATGCTCCAGTAAAAAAGGTCTAGCCCCAGGTAAGAACACCCCAGGTAAGAACACTCCACTCACATGTAGTTTCCTTATGAGTGACTCTTTCTGGGTCTCCAGGTGTAATAAACAGGGTCAGAAATCCAGCCTCAGATTACTATTGAGTCTATAAATGCTAGAGGTCAAGTTTGTAGAAAATATATCTTTATATTATCCTATTATGTATAATATTTTTAATATTTTAATGTTTATTTTATTTATGTTAATTTCACACCATTTTGTCCCAAGCTTAAACATTACCAGAGAATATTATACTATTCTGACAAAGATCCTTGGCTAGAGAGGCACCAAACAAAACTTTAAAACCCTTTCCTCTAGGAAGCCATTATTTTTAATGCACAGGTCCTTATTGACAATTTTGTGTTAATGCCAAATCCAGAGTCTCTAAGCACGTCTGTCATTTAACAGTGCATTAGCAGGTTTAACCAGGGACAGCCTTTGCAAAGTATGCTCAACTGTGCTATGTGTGTAAATCTTCTATAAATTATGTATGTTAAAGATTTTAACAGAAAATACAAAGACTCACAGGCAAGTGCAGAAAAGAGCAGAGGCATAAAAGGCTGTTGACCACATCACCACAAACTTCCTGTGTATCTGTGCTAGCATGCTTGACATTGAATCCACACAACAAACTTCCATTAGCTTGCAGTAATTCATAAATATATTCCACTCATGCCTCAGATTGCCCAGCTTGGCTGGTCTACTGAAGATGACGTGTTCAGAAAGGAGGGCTGTTGAATGTACATTACACACTGCTGTTATGCCATTAATGTGCAGTGAAGTTCCTCGACTCAAAGCAGAAATAAGTGGCTCTCTCCACTGATGGGAGATTAATGGGAAATATGGTGCTGCTGGCCATTCTTGAAGGAGTGAGAGGTAGCAATTCAGTAAAACACACCACTAATTTATTAACCACAGTTAGGCCTACTTATGTTGACGTCATCATCTCATAATGAACTTCGAACTGATTATATTCAAGAAGCCTGTTGTAGCTACACAAACTGACAGCAGTTTATTTAAAATTATTCCATCACAAACCTCGGCTCACAGTCATTTTTTACAGCACTTTGCACAAGCCGCCAATATATACTCTTTAAGCCACAGGCAACACCCAAACCAACACTCTGCTCTCAGAATGTAAACACATCCTCTCCCTTGGCTTCCTCTCAAACAGTGGTCAACCTAAAATGCTACCGACACTCTTTGGTCTGGTTTGTTGGGTTTTCTGTGTGTGTGCATGTTCATGGCTAGCAGAGGAACAGCTCCAAAGACACTTTGGAATATGAAAGGAACATTACTCTATGATATGTATGAAATTTCTGCACCAATCTGTTTGTTTGAGTGGCCTGCTGGGCGTGACATAACAACACTGGATCCACCAACAGTGTGAATTTGGGGTGGGACTATACCTATTTGAATGGCGAGAAATGAAACATTATTTGAGCTGCCTCTCATACTAGGGAATGAAATGAGTCAGATGCTTGTTTTGGTAGACCTACAGATACAGCAAAGCCAACTTATCCTAACAGTGTGAAGAGGCCTATTCTCACTCATTTTGTGTAATACACAGGGAACACACCCTGTCTTTTAAAATGCTGTGAATATTGATCCACAAGAGAAAACCACTGCTACTAAGTGCAAATGTGCTTTGTCTTTTAAAAAGCATGCAAACAGAAGCAGGATACATGAACTAAACTCCTGTCACTGTTTCTGATTTTGACTGCATGTTATTTGTTATAAAAAATAAAAATGCAGAACACATAAAGTGATGCAGTCCTTTTTGCACGTCTGAGAGTGCAAGCGCAAGGCTGCAGCCAGACCCTTTTGGTCCTTTTGGCAAACAAGGGGTTCTTCAAATCTCTCAAACTTGCATTTAAAAAAAATAAAATCAAAAATCTAATCAAATTTTAAAAAACAAAACAATGAATATGTTTTAACTTTGTTTATTGCAAAGTTTTAGTTCAGAATATTATTTGTTTCTAAAAAAAAGTTATTTTGCAATTCCGTTTGGTGCCATTGGTGACGCACAAAATAAACGTCACCTTGAAGCTTGGTTTTACTGGTTTGGAAGCAAGGTCTGTGTAGTTTTGTTTACACAGTACTAAATTAGCATTTACAGTAAACAGATTTATGAACTCAGTCAGCTAATTAACCAGTTAATGGCTTGTCATTCATCAGCTTTGTATCTGTTTGCATTGACACCATTAGATCTCAAATGACAGCATTGTCCAAATGATTATTAATGGGGCAATTCCTATTGACATATATGATCACACACTGACTTTCTAAATAGAGCAATACCATGCATTTATCCACGTGCACAAGCATTAACTCCATGATGAATAAAAAAACGATTCCCCTATTAATCTCATTTTCTTATAAGGAACAAGGGCCTCTGCCTGACCTCTTCAACATTTAGTTCGCAGGTGTATGCAACACTTGAATATTAAATATCATGTTGGCACGCTCATAATCACACAAGTAACACAAACGGCAGACTTCCACAAAAGACATGCCACATGCCACATTTCCAAAGAGGGTTGTGAGAAACTTTACTGATAAGTCCTTGTCTGTAGAGGATACCACCAGATAATTATACTCCCGCACAATATTAAAACAAATAAAGTCCTGTATTTTCTGTCATCTGTTTATAACCATTAGCTTTAATGGGTTTGTTAATGAATTACATAAGAATCGGTTCTTTACGTGAACAGGTCAAAACTGTCTGATTCAGTCTGAATTATTTGGGCGGCCAAATCACGTAGTGCAGCTTATGAATGCAAACGAGTCTAAGTGCAGGTAAAAACATCTTCTATCTAGGAGTATCATAACACCAATGCTGCATAAAAACACTAAAAGTTCCATTTTTGGGACGTTCCTTGGAGTACCATTCAAGTACCAATTTTCGCCCTATAATGTTGCATAGAAAGTTCTGTTTGGCTGACAGGTGGCGTAAGCTGAATGAGACGCAATGTCAATGTTCAGTGGCTTTGTCAGCGCAATTGTTTACCTGTGAGAATGATTTTTATCTGTCCTCTGTATTCAAACAGATCAATTGCTGCTGCTGTATTGTTGTATTGTACTGTACGCTGGAGGTCAGGCAGAGGCCCTTGTTCCTTATAAGAAAATGAGATTAATAGGGGAATCGTTTTTTTATTCATCATGGAGTTAATGCTTGTGCACGTGGATAAATGCATGGTATTGCTCTATTTAGAAAGTCAGTGTGTGATCATATATGTCAATAGGAATTGCCCCATTAATAATCATTTGGACAATGCTGTCATTTGAGATCTAATGGTACATTGATTCTTTTCTTTTTTCTGTATTCACACAGATGAATTACCCCTGTTGGACTGTTTGGGTTGGGAATCATGTGAGCTCATTGCTTACTGCAGTCACAGCAACAAAGGTCGAAACTCTCTCAGAACAACAGGCAGTGGTCTGATTAATAGAGTGCATTAAAATGAAAGGTATCAGCTATCTTCCTCTGTTTTCACAGATACGCTACCATATTTCTCGCAGTGAAGCCTGTTCTCCAGCCCCTCCTGCAGCACTTTATACCCCAAGCTCTCACTGTGTGCTTTGTTTTAAGCTCTGCTTAATGTCTTGTTCTATTCTGGGATCTCCCTTCAGGATAAAACAGGACTTTAAATATACCATGAATTCAAAGGCTAGATTTTAAATTAACACTTGTATAGACAGGTTGTTTTAAAATTAATATTTTTTTCTTATTTGAAAATTTAATATTTAATGTGCAGATTTTATGCAAAGTTCAAATTAGCTTAATAATATATTAACTTAATATAATAATACATTAACTTAATGATATAACATATTTATTTGTTTTAGTTAGTCTTTCAGCAGTTAAATCTTTGAGATACTTTAAAGGAATAGTTAACCAAAAAATTAAATGCTTACCCTCACGTCATTCCAAACCTGCACAATTAACTTTTTTTCTGTGGAACACATTAAGATATTTTCTTAGAAATTATAAAATGTTGTCAAAATATTATCTTTTGTTTTAATATAATTTTTTTATATTAAATAATCATGATTACTCGGCTTGTGCAATGAGATAACAGACAATAGTCCAAAAAAATCTTTCAGTCTTCTGTTTTCTCTAAAATGTGCAAATCTAGTATTAAGGACATACACAACAAAAAAAAAAAAAAGAAAAATACATTTATACAGAAAAAGAAATATAAAGAAAAAATTGACACCATTTTATGAGTCAAACAAGTCTTCTATATCTTGTATTTATATTCAAATATACGTATATATATATTAGGGCTGTCAATCGATTAAAATTTTTAATCTAATTAATCACACCCTTTTTCTGTGATTAATCGCAATTAATCGCACACTTCATGAAATTAAGCATAGACCATTTATCTTGTTTCAAATGTTTATTTTGACATAATTTGCTATATCTAAAGTAAACAAAAAGATTGAAGGATGATTCTCAAAAATCTGTATTTTCTGCAAGCTTTTTTCAAGATAAATTTAGATGTCTTTCCAAAAAAGGACACTTAGAAACTCCAAAAGGACATCAAAGAACCAAATGATATAAGGAGCCCATATAAGCACATATGAAAGAAAAAAAATCAGAATTTTATAGTATGTGTACAGTGCAACAGCAAAGAGCTTTTTTACATTTTAGAGAAGTCAAGTTGCGATACCGAACAGGACCACATGGAGATGCCAAAAAAAAAAACTAAACCAACCGCCTGCTGACTGCATATATCTACTACAGTACATGAATCCATTCAGAATAACTAAACAGCAACATACACATGACAAATCAAAACATTATCGTGAATGTGTGTGGAAACAACGTGAATGTACGGAAATGTCTGTGCCTGTGCATAAATACAATGTGCGATCTGTGCGTCAAGAGCACTCATACACGCATTATTATAACAGACTCACGCGTGCTTACTGTACGACTCCTGTATGCCACCACAATCATCTTTACCTTGATTGCAGTCTTCATCCACCAAAACTTTACTAGCGAGACTGGTTATCCAGTCGAGAAACCGTAGTTTGCATCTCATCTGGCCATACAGCGGTGGGATGTGTTGACAATCCGTTCAGTCTGTACTTCACATAGCGCGTGTGTCGTGTGAGGGCTCGCGCTCTTCAGAGACAATCACAGAATATGACAGAGCTCGCATTTAAAAGCGAAACGCACTGGAATGAGTAATTCACTGAAAACGCAACGCGAGTCTCTGTTCTCTCTGCAATCTCTGATGTAATCAGCCTGGTTTCCTTTATATTAGCGCTGTTTTGGACGGATTGTTTGAATGCATTCACTTATACTGGATCATTGGACTGAAAACTTTCCCGGAGTTTAGCAGCTTAAAATGATCTGATCGCAAGCAGAGAAGCAAAACTCGGTTAAAGGGTTAGAATAGAAATTGTGCTACAGTAATTTTGCGTTAAATTATTTTAACGCGTTAAGGATTGTAAAATGAATCGCATGCATTAACGCGTTAACGATGACACCTCTTATTTATATATATATATATATATAGGGCTGCATGATAAATCGCATGCGACGATCATGCGAATCTCGTCAGTAAAGCCGGTTCTTTGATTAGTAGTAAATGTCCGTCATGTGCTTTCATTTGGAGCGCCATTTAATACACAGAGCTGTAGATCACTGACAAGCTACGCATCTGTGCAGATAC
>NW_015630532.1:781446-802273 GCF_001515625.1 Sinocyclocheilus rhinocerous | reverse complement strand
GTGTGTGAACACAACCACCCTACAATGATAAAAATCCACCCACTTTTTAATCCCCTTTAAACTAAGTCAGTCTCACTAGGCCTGCCATTTTTATTCTCATGCAGTGTGACTTCACACTGCATAGGGTGGGGCCACGGGGGTTGATTGACAGCCCTGCATTGCTATAGTTTCCGCCCTCAGTGGTTGTACGCTGTCCTCCATTTTCTCCGCGCTCCAGCAGCTATAATGTCAACAATGTCTAGCAAGCAATCCCGATGCTCTGTGTTTGGATGTAAGATTGAACATAAGAGTCTTCATTGTCTCCTAACATCTGAGCTGCTGAATCTTTCTGTCGCTCGGCTCGGCTAATGTCCGTCCTGTGCACTGAACGCTCTCTCCTCCACATCATGAGTAGACACGCCCCTTACTGATGATTGGCTACAAGTTTGTTTTGCTACTCGGCCCGAATCAGTTTTCTAAAGCGTTTTTGAAAAATCGCTTACCCCAACTTTAACCGTATTTGTGTGCATACATTAAGTATGTTTTAACTGATCAGCGCAGCGCTTGTGAGATTAGTTCGCGCCGTTTGTAGCGCGAGATTCATTCGGTAGCGCGGTCGCGCGGCTCGGTCCATTGATCCACGCAGATGACAGGTCAGCACGGCACGAGCTCTGTAACATCACGCTGTTTCGTCCCACTTTCAGTGCATTTGGCTTCCCATATGTACGGCTAAACACCGGTTCTCTCCGTTATGTTGCTTCTACCGGCTGTTTATTGCTGTAGATATACAATGCAGAGAGAGGTATACGGGATGCCGTCTTCTGGAGACAGGGTGTTAATATGCAGCTCATTTGCATTTAAAGCGATACACTCCAAATCAGCTCTTTTTTAGACACACCCCAAAAATGACATATTCCAGCTGTTATAATAAATTATCTGTTGGGTATTTTGGGCTGAACTTCAAGACCAAGACCAATACTACATCTTGCAAAAAGGGGCATAATAGGTGCCCTTTTAATACAGTTCCACCTGCCTTGAGCAAAATCCACCATAAAACCAGAGCTCTTCGCATCTGGGTCCCCCAGTTTGAATGTCTAACACCCAGTTCTCATGGCCCATGGTATCAAGGCTATTCACAGTTGCTGGGTCTCTAGAGCCGCTGCCCTGCAGCTTTTTAAAAGGGAGTCCTGCTATACTTACAGCTCATAGACAGAACTGGGGGAGATGTGGTGGGGGAGGGTGTTAGTCACAGGGTGTCCTAAAAATTAGGAGGAATGGGACAGCAGGGTGTGTATATTACAGTATATGGTGCCTTGCTCTTTTTTTCTTTAAATGTTCTGCATGATAAGAAATACCTTACTCTGTTTCTCAGCAGATCATTTTCAGTAGAACATGCCGGAGGTTAGCCAGTATGCTGTGTCAAGGTACTCCACCCTATCTCTCTCCGGTAATTAAGGGGGTCTGGGCTCTACTCAGCTACTGCAATCTAATTAATGTTAATCACTGTAGGCTTCCTCTGGGGCTGACTTCTGTTCTGCATTTACATAGCAAGAATCTGTGCAAGCCTCACTCCAAGGATCTTTTGCCAGTTCGGATGAGAGGAGGGTAAGATGTATCACAGGTGTGTCTTATCACTGTCTTACCATTGCCCCATAATTATTCCAATGCATTCAGTGTTTTGGAATACTGTCTCCAAGAGAAGAACCTTTGAGTTGTACCATAATAATGAAAATGAGCTTGTAAACAAATGACTCACTAAGGGAGACAGAGAGGGGAATAAATACTAAGGAGAAGGAAAGAAAGAATGAAAGAAATGTGCCTGTGGCCACAAGGCAGATAGAAAAGTTTTCCATTAAATAAAAATGAATCCAGGGATTGGGAAACCTCTTCCAGTCCTGTTTCAATTTGTCATGCTGATTTATATTACATAAAACATATATTACATAAATCCAGTTATGTGTATGTACCAATAATGCTCCATTACCATATGTCCCCAGTGTCTTATTCTGTCTCCAAATATTTCAGCACTTATCCACCTTATTTTTCAACGCTGTTTCCTGTAAATGTGCAAGACTTCATTTTCATTGGCCGAAATTGTTAAATAACCAGAAGAACAACAAAGTGAGGTAAATGGTTAAACTATTTACGCTACAAATCAGTGTGTTCATGAGAATAAATCTGATAACAAATCAGTTTTGCAACATCATGCAGCATAACTGTTTTTTAAAGCTAAAATAAATAGAAGCGGATGAAACAGGAAGCCTTGCACATTGAAGTTAAATATGGCCCTGTCTGCTCTTAAGTTAAAAATAAGGTGGATAGAACACACGCTTACATTAGACATTACAATCAAAAGAGATCCCAGCATTATGTTTTTAAAGAGTTTTTGTCCCGTGAAGGACACTGGGAGCAAAGATATTTTGTTTAAGCTGACGTGTTCAGTTTTAAAGCTGGGCCAGGCATCAATTAGGTCCCTTTCCATTTAAATCACAGCCATGCTTAATGACTCAGCATAAAGCAACAACAAATCACACACAGAGGGACCTGTTATATACCTGAATACTCCCTATCCCAAGCTTCTGAAACTCTGGTACCCACAGTCCTCAAACACCCAGCACAGCACACATAGCCAGAGTGTAACCTGGCCTGATCGAAAAAATCCCAGTTTATTATAACAGATGGTGTGCTTGACTTGTAATGTGACATATAAGACCAACATCACAATAGTATGTATTATTGTGCACATTATGATGATTATGTAAGAGGTACAAAAACTAGAGTCACTTGATTCAGTGCGTAACCTTTTGTAGAGAGAGAGAGAGAGAGAGAGAGAAAGAGAGAGAGAGAGAGAGAGTGTGTGTGTGTGTGTGTGTGTGTGTGTGCGTGTGTGTGTGTGTTTCTGTCCATGGTTTGAGTATACAGAGATCTGCTTAATGTTTATAAATGTTTTTGAAAGGCATCTCTTATGCTTAAAAATACAGTAGAAAGATATTATTGTACAATATTGTTACAATTTTAACATTTAAATGTTTTATTGTATATTAAAATGTTATTTATTTATGTCATTGCAAAGCTGAATTTTTCAGTGTCACATAATCCTTCAGAAATCATTCAAATAATCTAATAAACAGTTCTTATAATTAATGTTGAAAATGGTTGTGGTACATAATATTTTTGTGGAAAAAAACTTCTCAAATGGTGACCCACAGATTAAATCAGGTCTGTTAGTTATGTTTAAATGTCCTTTTGATTGATTTATATGAAGTCATTGCACTGACTGATACATCAGAGAAGTCAGAGGTCAGAGGTTCAATACTTTGTGCAGTTGTCCACAGTTAATGTTCCTGTGTCCAGATCTGGACCCGGTCAAGTGTGTTTAAGACTTATCAGAGTTCAGTTTCCTCAAACATGATCTAACACAGATGTAATCAGACAAAGATGTAATCATTTTTCCTCACTGAATGGGAGGGTGGTAGAACAAAAAGGAAGAATATACATTTTATGCCTTTTAATCTAATTGATTTTTTTTTTCAAATGGCAGTTCTGTGTAGTGTAAGATGTAGTGTAAGAACATTTGTTCCTTACGTGGATTAATATTCTCAAAAATATGGACAGATTTTTTTTAAATACTTTTCTAAAGAGGAGAGGAAATTTTCAAATGTTTGACCCCCTCGATTTACCATCTGTGGCCCATGCAGGAACATAATTGAAGAATTATAATTACTGGAAGTCATGATAACAGATTTTATCTTGTCGGTTTTTCAGTGGTGGGTTTTCTTTCCTAAATGATTCCTAAACCCCCTTCTAATATCTCTATGGCAACCAAATCAATTTGATGTGCATCTTTCAGATTTCATGCTGTTCAAGCTAATCAAGTTTAAAATGAAAGTCTGCACCTCACCATCTCCAAACCTCATCACCCCTTACATACTATTTTAATAATACCTCAAATTGCACCTAAATTTCTTTTTAAACATTCCTCCTCAAGAACAGTGTCACTCCACATTACCCATTTAAATGAGTAGCAAAAACAAGCCATCTAAGAACCTGTTTTGTTCCTAATTAGACTGTTTTGAGATCTGCCAAGGGGCATCTGTGGCCCATGCAGGAACATAATTGAAGAATTATAATTACTGGAAGTCATGATAACAGATTTTATCTTGTCGGTTTTTCAGTGGTGGGTTTTCTTTCCTAAATGATTCCTAAACCCCCTTCTAATATCTCTATGGCAACCAAATCAATTTGATGTGCATCTTTCAGATTTCATGCTGTTCAAGCTAATCAAGTTTAAAATGAAAGTCTGCACCTCACCATCTCCAAACCCCATCACCCCTTACATACTATTTTAATAATACCTCAAATTGCACCTAAATTTCTTTTTAAACATTCCTCCTCAAGAACAGTGTCACACCACATTACCCATTTAAATAAGTAGCAAAAACAAGCCATCTAAGAACCTGTTTTGTTCCTAATTAGACTGTTTTGATATCTGCCAAGGGGCATGTAGGACAGTCCTGTTGTGGAGTGAGCGATTTAGTGCTTTCTACTCTGTGTTTGTGAGAGTATCAGGGTTAGGGCTGAAGGGAGTCTGTTGAGGTGAAGGTGATAATGTGTGAATCCTCCCTCTCTGCAGGTACAGAAACAAGAGTTGGAGGTGGGAGATCATGTGATCGTGCTGTGACAACAAACTCATCACAGCTAGACCATGGCTGAAGACTAATAAAAAGATACCCAGAATGCCTTGATTTGGCTTAATTTTTCCACCTACCACTACTTCTCAAGCATGTTCACAAAGTATGCACATACTACTGCTTGACCTGCAGAGGACAACATGGAGTTGTCTTCACACTGTACTTCTTGAAATGTAAGATTTACGTAGTAACAAAACGAAAACTGACAGATTTCTCAGACTTCTCCAATCATTTAATCCACCCTCCACTCCAGAAACACCCATTTATTTTTAAGTGCAACACCGACATCTCGGAAATCCAGTCAACAATTATAGAACCAAGGGTCCCACTTTATATTAAGTGGCTTTAACTACTATGTACTTACATTTGTGTTCATACATGTTTTTACATTGTACTTGTATTTGAAAAAAATACCTGCATGCAATTACATCTGTAATTAATTTCTGTAATTACATTTATAGTTACACTGTTGACCCATCCCTTACACCTTAACCCACCTTTAAACCTATACCATCAAACCTGTCCCTAAACTTATATCCCACCACAATAGCAGCAGAATGTTTTGCAATACAATATGAACACAATAAGTACATTGTACTCAGTCATTTTTGATGCACTGTAAGTGCATAGTAGTTAAGGCGACCTAATATAAGTGGAACCGAACCAAGTCCTCGCCCTATGTATATTTTTTTTCTTTTTCCAATAATCCAATAGCCTATACTTGGATGTATGTCACGATATGGAAGAAAAGATCTATTGCTACTTCTGTTTTATTGTGCACTCTAAAAAATGCTGGGTTAAATATAACCCAGCACTGGGTTAAAAAGGGACAACCCCAGCTATTGGGAGTGATGGTTGACTTTCTACAACTTTCTCCCATCTCCCGACTGGCTGAGTCAAAACAACCCAATAGCTGGGGTTGTCCCTTTTTAACCCAGCGCTGGGTTATATTTAACCCAGCATTTTTTAGAGTGTGACCTTAATTACCAATTGCACAGATTCCAGTTATTTCCATAGTATTTTTTCATTCTGTATCATTTAAAATCAAATCCTACTGTTTATTGTAAACCGCTGTGGGTGTCATTGATACTTTCACATCCCACTGTAATCTTTTAACTGGATCTGTATTTTTACAATCCCAAGGACCTGAATTAATTCATCTTTTACCAAAGCAAACGTTACATACTGTATTAGACAAGCAAAGCACTGAACTAACTTTTTTCATCTAATCACATTTAAAAATTTTAGATTGCAGCATTGATAATAATTAATCACTTGTTTTGTATTTTAACTTTATATGCAAGTCAGCTTTGAATAAATGTATGTATCTGCTAAATACATACATTGTTCCTTAAATTGTGCTTTAATAGCTGACTCTCAGATTGCAAGTCCACAAAACCTGAACAAAAAAGCTCCCTTATTTAACTGTTTATTTTTTCTTTTTTAAAAAGTTGTTGTTAACCATATGGGGAAAAGCGAGAATTGCTTTGCTTCTCACAAGACAAGCATGTGACAAGATAACGATAAATCCCTAGCAGCTACCATTCCCACATCCCACTTTGGTGGGGCTTCCATTGGGAGAGCATGGGAGGAAAAAAGGAAGTCTGGGAGACATGCCAATTCCCTCATCCAGGAATGAGCCAGCAGATGCATTCACATATCGACCAGTGCATTAATTACCAGCACTTTTACTGTTTTTGTACAGGGCAAGGCCAACTGGAGCATGTAATGGCCTAGATGGCCTTCTGGGAGAATGGGATATTATGGGAATATCGCATAGCACAACTGGGAAGACACATGTGTATGGGCCATATTTTAAGCAAATTGCCTTTATTATTTGTATAATTTACCTGATTATCATGTGAGTATGTGGTAAGTTTTGTGTATCCAGTCAGCCTGGTTACCTCTTTCAGTATCATTATTAGCCTCCAAACTACTAGATAAACCTTTGGGAATTCATAACAGCTCTCACTTTCTCTAACAAGCTTGACGATTTTTATTTCATTCCAGTGTTTTATTCATTTATTGGCTTATATTTTGTCACTGCATAAACAAAACTTCATACTAAATGATGGATTTACAAAATAAACTAACTGACACAGGGGCAAACATGTACACAGACAAATCATCATCTGAAAGCCTCAAGAGAAGTTTGCCACGTTTTCTGACATCTCATGAGGAAGACCAGCTTTCATCAGTTTCATTAGAGCTCTAAAAGCGTTGCCATGACAACTTATTCCCAAGACATACACTGTAAAAAGCAGCATCTTGCCTGCCAAGGACATGAAAATATCAGGTGCCTTTGGGAACCAGCACAAACATCTGCCAGATGACAACAGGATAACAACTCTCTCTCTCTTTCACTCTTTTGCTCTGTCTTTGTCTGTCAGTCTCATGCTCCCACACACATGCAGGAACAATAAACATAAAGATTGTCTGAGGCATGTCCATTGTGTGTTGGGTAAAGCCTGCAGTTCATTCAGATGTATGACTCTTTTTTTTTATTTATTAATTCAGATGTGCTGAATAGCTGATTTACTGATCACTTAAAATGCCAAAAGGCTGACTTGCTCAGGTCTGATTCAGAGCTCTTCACAAACACTTCAACACATTATTAACCAATATACAAGTCATGTCAGGAAATGGCATTAATAACAAGCAAATAATTAATATCCAATTAAATATTATTGTGTGCCACATTATTACAAATATTTTGGTGTGTGTTTTCATCATCCAAATGAAGTGACATTTGACAAAATGTCAAAGTGTGTCATCTTTAAATAGCAAATAAAGTAACGTTTTGTGAATATTTTTTACAATTAAAGGACAAAAAATCTACTGGTACTGTATGGTCATGTATGGTTCTTGTAGTAAAAGATTTGTACTTCTGTAATGGCACACTTGAACACTCCCCTCTTCTTTGAGAAGTTCAATGTGTTCTAATCACAGAAAAAGTTCATTTAATTCATTGATTTCTGACATAAATCCACTCTACTTCTAACTGTACATCGACATTCCTTGACTCGTTTATCAGCATTTAGTAGCCTAGGGTGCAATACTCGGATCTTGGCAGTGGTCCTGGTCCATTTTACTCCTATTAAACAGGCATAAAACAAACAGGGCAATCTCATAATTGTCCAAACCAGACTGGCCTTGTAATTGACATATAGAATGCATAAAATCCTCTTGACCCCATCTGGCTGACAGTTTTATCTAAAGCAACTAACATTGTATTGAAAGTAGACGCACATTTTATCAGTTCTGGCATTCCCTGTGAATCGAAACCATGACCTTGGCATTGCCAGAGCCTTGCTCTGCTGTTTGAGCTTCAGGATTCAACAATTACTGTACACATTACAACTGCTAATGCCCACTGTAAAAGTCTGTCAGGACCAAAAAATGTTTAACACATCTAGCATCTCAAGTGCTGTCACTCAGACCTCCTGAGCAATATGATGTTATCGGCCTTGTGTGTCTTATCTCAAAGTAGCATGGACACATAAATAAATAAAAGCCTTTGCTTCGTGATGTATTCTCTTTAATGTTCTCCCAGAGTGATTAATTTGTGCACGAGCACGCCCGCAGCAGAGAAGGGAGCTCACGGTGCGTGGCACAGCAGTACTGCAGTCAGAGGAGCTGTCGATCAATGCTACATGCAAGACGCCTGGAATGACTGCACATGTTTTCCCCAGGGTGACCCAATTTAGTTGCTTCAGTTTGATGTATCGCTAACAACGCTACAGTAAATGCAAGACTTATAATTTCATCAAACACGCGGTCAAATATATAGACAACCAGTTGCTTTTTTTTTGGCACAAAAGCAACTGTTCATTGTGATCAGCTTTTCAAAAACATAAGTGTTTCATGGGTCAAATAAGGATGTTGAAAATTATCAAAAGGAGAGGTCTTTTAAAAACAATATTAAAATGCATAGGCCAAGTCATGTATTATCTTTCTAAACATATTTCATGCATTTTAAAAAAATGTAGCTTAAAAATAATTTATAACATTTCCAATAAAAAAAATTTAATTAAAGTGAGTGAGTAACTTGCATTGAATCTTAAATATATGCATGCAACTATCATTACTTAAAAAAAGACACTGACCTGGAAAAAGTTTTTTTTTTTTAAACTTAAGTATCTCTACAATTACCCTATCAACTTCGGTCAGAAATCTTGGTGTAATCTTTGATGACCAGCTGACCTTCAAAGACCACATTGCAAAGACTACTCGATCTTGCAGGTTTGCATTGCACAACATCAGAAAGATCAGGCCCTTTCTAACGGAGCATGCTGCACAACTTCTTGTCCAGGCCCTTGTCATCTCTAGGCTGGACTACTGCAATGCTCTTCTGGCTGGACTTCCATCAAGCACAATCAAACCTCTACAAATGATTCAGAATGCAGCGGCACGACTGGTCTTCAGCGAGCCCAAAAGAGCCCATGTTACACCTCTCTTTATCTCCTTGCACTGGTTAATGGTTGCTGCTCGCATCAAGTTCAAGACATTGATGCTTGCATATGCTGTAGAACAGCCACAGGCTCAGCAACAGCCTACTTCCACTCACTACTACGAATCGACATCCCCTCCAGAAGTCTGAGATCCGCTAGTGAGCGACGCCTCGTGGTACCATCACAGAGAGGCTCAAAATCACTTTCCAGAACATTCTCGTTCACTGTTCCTGGTTGGTGGAATGATCTTCCCACCTCTATCCGAAATGCTGAATCCCTGACAATTTTCAAGCGACAGCTGAAAACGCATCTCTTTCAACGCTATACTTGACTTCATCTTAAATAAAAAAAAAATTTTTTTAAACTTTGTCTTTCTCTTTATTTATTCTTTCCCTTTCTAGCTTGTACTTATTTGAACAATGCCTAAAACTTGGTATTACAAGCACTTCCTGTGTCTGTTTGCCTCTTTAAGAAGAATCGCTTTATGTATTCCCCAATTGTAAGTCGCTTTGGATAAAAGCATCTGCAAAATCTCAAGAGTTTTTTTTTTGTTTTTGTTTTTTCTTGTCATCACATCATGACAAAATGGCTCCTACCAAGCTATTGTGACTTGGATGTGGCAGGCAAAAGTTTTTCCAATGTTTGAAAGAAATAAAAGATTACTTCAAACTATTTATGCAAAAATACCTTTTCAAAGAATCTCAGCCTTTTAATACCACATTTTCTTTTATGCCTTGACAGTTGTTCTTTATAAAAGATATGTCAAGTATTTTTTATTTATTTATTTATTTGTATTAATTGCATTTTTTATATCTTTTTTTTTATCTTTTAAGCTAGCTGAAATATAGACTTTAATATTGGCAGGCTATTCTTATCCAATACAACACGTGCTTACCATCAGTGAACAGCGGGGCTGCCACTTTAAAACTTGTTCATTACTCACCCTTGCATATTTAGAGGAATATGGATCTTCAAAGAGCGCCCAAAAACGACGCTGCCAACGTTGCCACAACCCTGCACCTTTTGCGTCAGGTGAGTCGCCGAGGGCCAGGCGTTTAGTCATCTCAAGTTCCTCGTCTCCGTCCCCTGAATCACCCAAACCTTCTGTGTCCATCTCATCGTTGCCCATTTCAGCTGGCCCTCCACCGAAACTGTCCAGTGCCTCCTCGGCCTCCCGGTGCTGCCGGTACGTCATCCAGCAGCAGGGCTCCACATCTGTCTCATCGATGCCCCAAAAGGCCAGCTCTTCCTCATAAAGAGGGCCACAAACATCAGCGGGGCAATGCAACTTGCCAGTCCTATAATAATTGAGAATGTGTGCAAAAACTCCGGGGTGGCGATCAAAGAAAAACTCGTCGATCTGGGCGTCATAGTCGAAGTGACTGTGGGCATCGGGCTCGGCGAGCCAGGCTAAACGAGTGCCGGGGAGAGTGCGCAAGGTGCTGCGGTAGGTCTGGTGTCGAATCCCTCCCACGTTAATTACAACACGGTCTTTCTCGTCGCCCTGGCCCATCTCGTCGCTTAGGCATGTCTCGAGCCCGGGCCAGGCATTACAACGCTGAAAGACCCGGAGGATACATGTGCGCAATTGTTAGGCAACGGAAAAAAGAGAGTGAACCGAATGAACGCAGAAAAACAGGTGCGCAAAGGCAGCTCAGCTGCAGGAAATCGCTGCATGAGCGCTTGATGTTCTTGTCAGGTGAATAAGGGATTGCCTCCAGATGCCAAGAGAAAATGAGAAAATAAAGACGTTAAATGAGTGCAGAGGTTGTCATGAATTTGCGCTCCGCACCATGAGGTCCGGAGAAGGTGCGAGGCTGATGGCTTGTGGTGCACCGCTGGTGGCAGATGTGTGTGTGTGGTTCTGAACGGACAGCTCCAGCGCGCACACTCCCTCCTCTCTCCAAAACGAGACACATGCACTGCCCTGATTCCCAGTGGACGCCTCCTCAAATCCGACAAAAAGTGGAGGGATCGAGGCTCACATTTTAAGCGTTTTTTTCGATGTAGCATCAGTCGTTTTCTTCAAAGAATATCCAGATACCCATTTTCACACGCAGGTTGTTGACAAACACGACAGACATCACATCTAGAAAATGCTTTGCCACTGAATATGTAGCTACACTCATACAGGAGACGTCAGGTTTGAAGTGGAAGAGGACAGGTCCTTCAGAAATCTTTTGTCTCCACAGTGTCCAGTTTGGCGACGTCTTCCGGTGTTTGTTCGGAAGTGATCGATCGAATTCTCTTTATTTCCACCAAATGAATATTTTCAGTCTCCCTTTCCGCGCGTGCCTGTCGACGAGAGTGGAGCGAGGCTCGTCATTCCTGCGGAGAGACAACATGAGCCTCCTCTAGAGCCCACCGACGCGCATGCGCAATTGCTGAGTGGATGAGTCGACGCGTGCACTAGATCAGATATTGGGATGGTTTCAGACGGTGGAAAGCTCTATTTAAAACGACATGCAATATTATTCAGAGAAGACAAAGCCTGAAAAGCGCTGCGCCAGGTTATTCTTTCCCTCATTATGCAGTTTCTGCAGGTCTGCATGAGCCTATACGCACTGCTCAGTAACCTATATAAAACACATCTGCTAAAATGAAAGTCCAGAGAATAAACAATAATATTAAGTGTGAGTCAGGGTCAGAAATCATATAGGCCTAAGTTTGAAAAAAAATAAATAAATTAACAGACCCTTTATATTTAATCTGGGGACAAATAAAGCAGTGATTTCTTTTATACTCAAATTAAGCGTTTTTTTTTAATAATAAAATATAAAATCACCTCTGAAAACAGGCAAACACTTGAAATGCTAAACCATAAACAGCAATTATATAAAAACGTAGTCTACTGTGATCTACTGTGTGACAATATGTCAAGCAAATTATTTACATTTTTATCCAGCAGTGCTTTTTTATTATTATCATTTATTTACAGATAGACTGTACTTGGAATTAATTTGGTAAAAACTGTAATTGTTGCAGATTGAAAATGTGTTTAATTAAAGTATTTGGCATACATTTTATGAAAATGCCCTTGTGCAAGTAAAAAGACCCTAAAAATACATTCTAAAAATCTAACTACTAATATCAATGTGAATCTATATATTTACTAATATGTATATGCAGAATATCAGTCTATTAATTGTCAGATAACCGTTAATTATCAGGCCTTGTAATCTTTGGAAAGCATCAAAATAACTTGAAATTGTGAAACATTTTTAAAGTGCATATGTCACTATAATAATTATGTAATCAATAATTTGAAGAAATCACATTATTGGTAACTAGGTCTGTTTTCAGTTCACGTTTCGCTGTTTCTTTTTCTAATCATCATTCCTGACAACTTAAAGGCAGATTACAGTATGTGCTTCTTCTCAAAAAACACATAATGGAATTTATCCCAAATTATCCTGCTCTGCTGAGGAGGAAAAGCAATTAGGCTTCAAAGGAAAGATAATGTCCACTCACACTGGTGGGTTGTTTAAAACGACATGCAATATTATTCAGAGAAGACAAAGCCTGAAAAGCGCTGCGCCAGGTTATTCTTTCCCTCATTATGCAGTTTCTGCAGGTCTGCATGAGCCTATACGCACTGCTCAGTAACCTATATAAAACACATCTGCTAAAATGAAAGTCCAGAGAATAAACAATAATATTAAGTGTGAGTCAGGGTCAGAAATCATATAGGCCTAAGTTTGAAAAAAAAATAAATTAATTAACAGACCCTTTATATTTAATCTGGGGACAAATAAAGCAGTGATTTCTTTTATACTCAAATTAAGCGTTTTTTTTAAATAATAAAATATAAAATCACCTCTGAAAACAGGCAAACACTTGAAATGCTAAACCATAAACAGCAATTATATAAAAACGTAGTCTACTGTGATCTACTGTGTGACAATATGTCAAGCAAATTATTTACATTTTTATCCAGCAGTGCTTTTTTATTATTATCATTTATTTACAGATAGACTGTACTTGGAATTAATTTGGTAAAAACTGTAATTGTTGCAGATTGAAAATGTGTTTAATTAAAGTATTTGGCATACATTTTATGAAAATGCCCTTGTGCAAGTAAAAAGACCCTAAAAATACATTCTAAAAATCTAACTACTAATATCAATGTGAATCTATATATTTACTAATATGTATATGCAGAATATCAGTCTATTAATTGTCAGATAACCGTTAATTATCAGGCCTTGTAATCTTTGGAAAGCATCAAAATAACTTGAAATTGTGAAACATTTTTAAAGTGCATATGTCACTATAATAATTATGTAATCAATAATTTGAAGAAATCACATTATTGGTAACTAGGTCTGTTTTCAGTTCACGTTTCGCTGTTTCTTTTTCTAATCATCATTCCTGACAACTTAAAGGCAGATTACAGTATGTGCTTCTTCTCAAAAAACACATAATGGAATTTATCCCAAATTATCCTGCTCTGCTGAGGAGGAAAAGCAATTAGGCTTCAAAGGAAAGATAATGTCCACTCACACTGGTGGGTTGTTGGTGCATGGTCCCATGGGCAACACCTCCACTGTCAGAAACCCATTAACTCTTTCAGGGTAGGAATTATCATTGGCAGCCAAAACCTTCAATAGCCTCAGCATTTATCTACTGCTTGTAATAGCAATTTAAGTGATTCATATATCACAAACCTTTGTTATGATATTATAACTTTTATTGTGATATATAATAGTAAAAATGGAATGAAGTAAGATTTCTGTGTGGATCAAGTAAGACGTCATAATTAAAAGAGCTCTGACTTTATCTTTGCAGGCGACTTTATTATATAAAATATGATATAAATGCTATTCATAAACGTAAGATAGGCTGTAGCCTATACTATACTAACCTTTCTACTGGTCACTATGTTAATTAATGCTATATCGAGAATATTAGTGACATCTAGCGACAGAAAGCGATTTGACAGAGCAGGATTTAACTTGCACCTTTGCTGAATTTCATGATGACGACAAAATAGATTTATTCATTTATTTATTAGTATTTTTAAATTTAAATCCACAAAATCTCCACAAAATGTTCCTTTATATATGTTAACCATTGTGCTTCTTACTGAAAATGTTTGCAACTATCTGTAGCAATTTGCAGGGGTGTGGACTCGAGTCACTCGCACACAGCCCCTAAATTTAGCGATCAACTATGCATATTATTTAACATACAACATTTTTTTCTATTAAATGATTTTGTCTTTTTTACTCTTAGTTATAAATGATGGTAGCTCATCATTTTTGAATGATTGTCTTCATGAGTTTGTCTGCATCCATATTGCATGTTTCCTCTCACTTGCAAAGTATCCCAGCAAGCAATTTTGCGTTTAAAAGACGTCTATTAGACGTCTAAATATAATAGGGCTATAGCCAAGCCGTTAAAATGAGACCACAGATTGCCTCGATTTCGCCGGGTGGGCTAAAAGCAGACTACACGTAGCCCGTCCAATTTAGAGCTAAATCGTGGCTACATATAGACCATGTCATGAAATGACACATATCTTTGTAGATATTATTGACACTGCGAACATGATGGGATATCAACCATCTCATGCGCTGCCTGGCCAAAAACTACAGTGAATCAGGTTTGACTTATAGTGGGCTACAGATAGCCGCTCTGACTACGAGCTAAATCATGGCTATGCACAGGTTATGTATTGAACATGTCAAAGAAATGAAACCAAACACCCTGTAAACGCCGTTGACTTTGCTTACATGATAGAATATCATAAATCTCACAAGTTATTTTGCCAAAAAACGACATGAAACCAAATTCAAGGTTATTTGGGCTAGAAGTGGGTTACACATAGCCGGACTATATCGGGTCTATACTTAACCGAGACGATGAAATGACGGCTATTGCTTGCAGCTTGCAGCTTGCAGCTTGCAGAAATGCTTGCAGTTATTTCTTCGAGTTCTTTCAAAGCCGTTCTTTCTGCGTTTCCGCTCACATATTTTTTCTTAAAGCTGAGGACTTGCAACTCGACTTAGACTTGTCTGTCTTGACTCGAGACTTGAATGCAAAGACTCGAGACTTACTTGTGACTTGCAAAACAATGACTTGGTCCCACCTCTGGCAATTTGTACTTTCACTAATAAGTGTATAATATTATATTTAATTTAAAACATGGTATTTTATGGCCAATCAAAAATGAAGTGCATGAAATTTATGGATAATAAAAAAATATGTATTATTTTTTATCATGATATTTAATTTCCAATATTTTGAGAAAATAAAACAAGTTATGTTTATTTTGCACCTTACGAAAATGGTTATCATACATTTAGCTCCGTTTCCTTCTCAGCCACAAGGTGGAGACATACACTAATTTTTCATGAATAAAGGGCATGTATCTTGTAAACATGGCTATTATGCCAAGTGTAATTTATACCCTTTCTGTTGTTTATATTTCAATCCCACCTGCAACAAAGGATATCGATATAGTTGTATTTAACGATTTTAAATGCGGTGTCAAAGGATAAGAGAGCACTTCTTTTGAACTGGATTGTAAATAATGAGACCAAAATGTTCATAAATGTTTGGGATGAACTTTGAATTCTGAGGATGTTGTGTGAACTAGGCAGCTAATCTATTTTTGAACGAGTATGTAGTCTTCTTAATAAGGATTATTTTGTACGGTCTCTATGCTGTTATTCGGCCGTCGTTAGGGGGACTCTCTAAGGGGGAGGAAAACTGGGTGTTGCCGTTTTTTACGTCGACTGAATCCAAGCAGCAACTCAACTCACACGGAGATTGAGTTCACTTTCAGTCATCGCGAGCACTGCATAACGGCTGCTTCATCGAGACACTTCTTCGTTAACCGGCTTTAAAAACATCCTCCAGAAACCGACACCATGGGCGTGGAAGGCTGCACGAAATGCATCAAATACATGCTCTTCTTCTTCAATTTCATCTTCTGGGTGAGTGGCCATTCATTTTGTGCAGCGGTCCTGTGTTTGGCCTGAGAAACCGCCATTGGTTTTCTGTATTAAGAGGATTGTTTATCCTTCATGTTATGAACAGGAATTTAAACTGAGCCGCTAATTTTGATTTCGGAAAACGCATGACCCTGTAACGTTAACTTCTGCTATGACTAATTAACGGCAAATTAAATTGTTTTAAATAGAATATACATATCTATTATAGAATCGCTAAGACAAAATTATAAAAAAAATAAATTAAAAAAAACTGCGCGCAGTAAACCGACCTCGCCGCGAAAATAACGGACAAGGGGCGAGGAGTCCAGCAACAAGATTTCATCACAGCTCCCGTCTGTTTAAAGACTAGTCTCGTGTTTATTACACCCGTCAAATTTACTATTTTCTTTTACTTATTATGTTTTTAATATCACAAAACTACGCTTTTAACTAATACTTTAGCATTTCACACTCAGCGACACAATGAAGTAATAAAATAGCGCAGTAATAAAATTGGCGTAGTCTCTGGTCCCTCCCACTCGAGGTAGTTTGGAAAAGAACCTGGAAAAGTGAATGGCAATAAAATATTCCACCCAGCCAGACCCTGTTGAGAGTCTTAGTTCATCGTGCCATAGTCACAACTAGTCATGTTGACCGTTCCTTCATCGCAAAGTGGGTTTTTTGACTCATTTCCTTTTAGGAGCTTACACTTACTAAACAGTCTAGATAGAAATCAATCGTGGTGGATTTCTTTAGAAGTGTACAGCGTTTCAGTGTAGGTCTTATCTACAGCACAAATTGTTGGTAAAGCATTTACAGTGTCATCTTAAAATCTGGTTGATTAATTGGGTCTCAATTTTCATTTTACAAATTAGTCTCTTGGTAGGTGATTTCTAAATCAAAGAAACCTTGTGTTACTACACTGATACGTAAGAAGGTATTAAAGAATGATATGTTCTAAAACTAAACTTTTTTTCTTCATTTTCTTCCCAGAAAGTGCCTTCGTGAACAATATAGTTGCAGCGTTTAGGCCCGTTACCACCAAGCACAATAGCTATTTCTATAAAGTTTTAATAATCATTCTAATTTTATGAGAATAGCAAAGCACAGTCGAATGATATCACTGGAATCACTTTAATAATGTTTTTTTTTTTCCCCAGCTGATGAATGATAAAAACATTGGCGGCCAATTAGAATCCACTCGATATTAAAGAGCTAGCATTTGAAGCAGCAGACAACATAACTGCAGCTCGCGCTCATAATAATCAAAACCACAGCTATAACAATAACGACACAGAGGATCAATATTGTTTGAATCACTCTTCAAACTACTTCTTCCAGCTGATGAATGATAAAAACATTGACAGTCAGAGTCCATCCGACTTTTGAGAGCTTGAGAATTTAAAGCAGTGGACAACGTATCAACAGTATGTATTAGAATATACAATGTTTGGTGTGTATCGTCATTGCTATAGTTATCTTCATACTTATCGTTCTTGATGTGAATGAGCCTTTAGACACATTGAGAAACTAAATCTTAAAGCCAATAAATACCTTGTGGCGAAACAAGAAACCAACTTCACCAGAAAGCATAGGAATATTTTCCCACTGGCTAATGGGTTTAACACCCATGCTGATTTCTCTACAGGCCCAACAGGTGGTGAGACCCCTCATGTGTGAATGAACAAGGCAAAACAGCATGATGGCTTCCTACCTTGAGGAATTTTGCTTTGAGAACTGACCCATAGAGATGGTGGTGGAAAAATACCTATAAAGAAGGTGTTAGATCTAAGAGCCCATTGCCAAGCCCATAGGATGAGTTTGACAGTACATTGTGGTTAATGGAGGATGTGTGCGGGGGTTTGACAGAAGGTCTGGGCCTTCTACTTCTGAGCCTCATGCTTTGACATGCCAAGCATTCTACAACCACCTCACACTGGGTCATGGGTCAAAAATAGAAGCAGTACCAGACTGCTGGCTACAGAAAGGAGAAGTATGAGAAGGGGGCTCTGATTTTAAGACCCATACACAGGCTGATAACTGTGCTTGAGAGATAAGGGGAAGTGTGTGTGTGTGTGTGAGGGTGGATGCTAATTTCGTCATGTTGCAGGAAATATTAAGCAACATAGTGCAAAATATTTTTCATATACTAACTTTATCCATGCCATTGGCCTCTACTGGTTTTACTTTGGCAACCCACTTATAAAAGTAAAAAATAGTTTATAGCTGGCTTCCGATAATGAGTAATCTAGAAATAGAGTAAATTGTAACAAAGAAAAGTTCTTTAATAAATATACTACTACTAGTCAAGATGTAGCTTATTTGTAGGAACATTTGTTTTTTATGGTATAGTTACATAGCTTTTTTTAGGGCTACTGTATGACTTATGCAAAATGGTACTTAAAACTAATGATGTATGGTTTATTAATGTGGTCTTTTTGGCTGTGTATTGTAATTATTCAGAGTAAATGGATAGTACATAGACTTGTTGTTTCTGGTAATACAGTTCATGCAAATTGCACCAATCAGCCTCATGCATTTGAGGAAGTGTGTGTTGTTCTGTAATAATTGCCTACTCATTACACCTACGTAGGCTATTATTATAATTCAGAATGATTATATTTGTGTATGTGCACTAGGGATATGCCGGTATCAAATTTTCATGTTGCGATTAATACGGCTGCATTTTCTGCAGTTTACCGCCATCTGCTGTCAGAGAGTGAATGTGCGCTTGCATTCAGCGCGTCTGTCACATGTTCCGCCATGCGCTTCTCATCCGTGCTTATTTACATCAGAGTGCGCACGCGTCTTTCACGCAGCATACATAGGTGTTGTGCATTTTGACCAGTTGATGGGAAAATTATTCCTACAATGCATTCAAAATTCTATATAATTTGTAATAACTAATTATTCTCGGTATTTTTAAGTGCCCACGATAACAATACCGTGCATATTAATGATTGTGATATATCGCATTACCGAATACGGGCACATGTCTAATGTGCACAAACCTTGTGACTGTCCTCTATTATTCTTTCCCTCAGGGTCACACTTCCTTCCTTATCAGGAAGGTAATTCTCAAAATATTGATGTTCTGCTCTGCAGAAATGCAGTAAAACACTTGGGTAAAATAAAATAAAAAAAACACTGTTAAACAGGCTGCAACTATTTAGAGCATAAGAACCAGAGGGAACATGTTTATGTAATTAGTTAAAAAAAAGTATTTTGTTCTTGTGTTCCCTGAAAACACGTGCTACAGCTGGTACACTTACTGGTTTTATCAAGTTTTAACCAGTAAAACCCCATAAACAATTATAGTATCAATTATTATATTATATTATTATTATATTAAATATATTATATTCATTTAAACAGTTATTTAAACTGCGTGTATATCAAACTGCATGTTTTCTGCGTAAAAATAAGGGTCATTTTTGGCTTTAGACTAAAACAAAAAGCAGAAGGGCTTATTGAAAAATGCTAATTAATTCTCTCTTCATTCTTCATGCTTTTCGCCAGGAATATAGCCATTTCCCCAGGAACCGCAGTAAACAAAGCAGCGCAGCACCTGATTTTGCAACTTGCAGCGCTCAAATTTCATCAATTAAACCATAGCCTTTTAAAGTGTAAGCTATATCTCAATTTGCATGTATATTTGTTTTTTTCACCGGAGCACTACCTGAGTCTTCTCCTCCCGTTCCATTTCTACCAGTGATCCTTTCCTTCCCGCGGTACTCATCACTGTTGTAGGTTGCCAAGTTGAGGGGACAAATGGGTTGAAATTTGTCAGCAGCATTTGTCTATTTTTTCGTTTTGTCTTGATTTAGTCACTTGCTAGCTGTGTTGTCAGTCACACTCTGTAGTTTCTGCTTTGATGACAAAATGCATTAGATTCTGTGCAATAATGATATAAAATGTTATGTATGTTTTCTATGTGAGTTTGCTGTTCTCAATTAAATAGTTGAATTATACAAAAAACTAAAATATTTGTCCTTGTATTAAAGTCACCATAAAATCAATATTGATATTTTGGAATGTTGTCGTGTTTATTATAAATAATTTATCTGTGCACATTGTTTTTTTTTTTTCTTCAGAATTTTTTTTTAATTTCTTCATGTGCCCTCCTTTTAATCAAAAACATTAATGTGCCCATCTTCTTACAACAACGTTATGTAAATCGCCGTGAGGGCTGAGCTTAAGGTCGTCTAATCATTACAGTCCAACAACCTGTCACTCACATGAAACGATTTAAGCAGTTAGCAAACGATCCAATCATTTCCTAATAGATAAAATCAAATCCCACCCAACATTTGTTTTCTCATTTGAGAAGCAGTTTTTTTTTTCATACAACAGATTAGGGTTGGGTGATATAGTTAAAAAATTTATCAACGATATAATGTTTCATATCGTTCGGTATTGATAATTTTTGACATTTTTTATAACCTTTTTTAAAACAAGAAGCAATAGAAAAAAAAATGTTTAAATTTAACCACTGTATTTATAATTAACACAATTTATTGAGACAAACAACAAATATTTTTTGTTTTAAAGTCCCCCTGTGGTGAAAATCTAGTTTTTTTGTTGTTTTTAATATGCTTTTAGACAAACCAAATGCCAATCCATTTATCAACACCATTGCTGAATATTTTCTCCTTAAAACTGTAGTTTCCCAAAGGCAGTCACAGAAACGCGGTTTGAAACAGCCTTTTTTTTGCTACGTCACAAAACTCAATAACCAATCGCGTCAAGGGATCCTATCCTTAGCATA
>NW_015630532.1:758921-781436 GCF_001515625.1 Sinocyclocheilus rhinocerous | reverse complement strand
CATCATCACCGCATCTCGCGCGCCACTGATGACGCTCCCTGATGCACACCTAACATTCAAATGCAAATGTTTATTTTAAATTCGACTAATATTCATTCTTTATTCACAATCTCCTCATCACAGGCAGGCACAGCACTCATTTCAGCATGTGTTCGTGTTTGTGTGAGCTGTCTGTGTCACTCATAGTACGTGCCTATATCGTGTGCTATATCGGAACAATTTTTCTATTGATATCGAAGGTGTACCGTCGATAAATATCTATACCGTTTTATCGCCCAGGCCTACAACAGATTTAACCTGTAGTCTTGTATCACCAAGCATTTAGTGGTTGTCATTTCTGCAATGATTGAGTAGTTACTGTTCATGATATTTTTCTGTGTAAACAGGCCATTTGATGTTTTTAAAATTCACAATAAAATGACAAAAAAGTTGTAATTCAATCAGTTAAAGTTTTTATGAGCATACTCAGCTTTTATTTAAAAGCATTATAGCATGGATTGCCATATTATTGCCTGTAATAGCTTGTTATATGGCCAAATATCCTGTATGACAAATAGATTATTATTAAATTAATCTTTGTGTTTTGCTCTACAAAATAAATGGCATTTCCTGCTTTTTCCTACATAAATTCAGTTAAAGTATGGAAAGTGAGAAGGGAGAATGCCCCCAGATCGCCCCACAAGAATTATGGCTTATTCTGGTTATAGCTCCTCCTGACACCTCTGGTCAACTGGAAACTCTTGTGTTTAGGGGAATCTCTTCTGTCTACTCAGATATTCCCGAACTCATTATGAGTGAATGTAATGTGGAATCCACTGAGGACAGGTTGCTTGAAGTGACAGAGCCTCTCCATGAACCATCATTTCAAAACCTCTCCCTTTGGCTGGCCCTCTGTTTACTCAGTTGCTAAGCAGCAGGCTGCCTGAGCTCTGGAATGGGCCTATCTGGCCTTTGGAGAGAGTGAGAAAGACAGAAAGAGAAATGGAAGGAACTCTTTCTCTCACACTTTTACCCTCTGTGGAAAAGGTTTTTCTCCCCTGTGTTTGGCTGGAGAGAAAGTTCCTTATTCAGAAATTGTTTATGGATAAACAGCCTAACACACTATCCAGCATGCTAATGCACAAGTTTAGGCAAATTAAAATATACAAGTAAATAAAACAGATGGCATTAAATAATATTTTTATAGAGTTATTATACTATTAATTTTACTGTTATAGTGTTTATTAAAATTTTGAATTAGATTTAAATTTTACATATTTAGTTTTTATTTAAATTTTATTTTTAAAAAATTATATTCTTGTTTATTTCTTTATTTTTCTTATTCATTTCAATGGAGTTTATTTAGTTTATTTTTATTTCAGTTTTATTTTTTAGCAATTTTAGTACTTCAACTTGTTTGATTTCATTAAGTTGGAAAAGCAACGTTTCTATTTTTTAAGTTTAACTTTTCATCTACTATTTATCTTTTATTTCAGCGTAATTTTAATTGACAAAAACAATTTTAATAGTTTTAGTTTCAGTTACTGATAACAGTTGTTATAAATGCTCAAAATCCTCTGTCTTGATTTTTTGTAGAGGAGGGGATCTGGTTTCTTTATTACATCAACAGGTGTGAAATACCAATGACCATGGGAAAAAGCATTTAGAGAGAAGAGAAAGTGCTCCCCTCGTGGTCCTTTATTGGGGGTGTGGTGTGTAAGAACTGCACCAACAAATGCCTTTTGGTTTGACGTGGGGTGAATAGCTGTGGCGATGCAGCTGTTCGCAGATGTACTGTAGGACTGGTGCGAGTGCTGGATTCTTGATTAAAAGGGGTTACAGAACGAGAGAATTTAAAGGAAGGAAGTACAAGTCCATTGTTTTCACAGCCAGAGCTGAGCAATCTGCCCATCCCAGCATTCCTGCTAATGGTCTTTGCTCTGTCTCACATTCCCGGTACTCTCCCCTGTGCGGTGTAGCTAGATCTCTTTTGCTTCTAACGGCACCCACCAGGTTCTTGGCGGTCTCTAGTGCACTTTATCTGCGCACTGCATTCCTCCACAGAGCCTACGCATTCCTGACGAGATCCAGCTGCTCTCAGAGGGCCCAGCTCTTGTCTGATTTGACAGTGATTTCACTGTAAATAAAGCCGTATAAACAAAGCCAAATAAACCTCTGCTGCTTGTCACGCAGCTGCCCCTCCCCCACCCGAACTTTCCCGCTTCTTATCCGCTCGCGCATACAATACCACACATTGTAGCACTACTTTAAATGGTCTTCTCAGCTGCCTACGCCCTCTTTCCTTTCCCCCCTTTTCTATCTCTCCCTCCCCCTAGCCGCAAGAGTCTGTGAGCACCCGCTCTCGTGAATATGCCATGTGTTTATGAGCCTCACTCAACTGAATGCTCATCACTGTGAGCCATGTGAAGAGAAAAGCGGGCTCAACCATACTGTGATGTTTTGATATTCTTAACCCTCGGCACTGTGGGCCTCTAGATGGGGTCTGTAACAAGATCCTTCCCTTCCCCCGCCTCACAGAATGTGTCTCCTTTCTCTTTGTTGAATGGAAAATAAGCAGACTACAAGAGATAGACACAAGGAGACTGACAAAATGCATCCACACACCACTTTAACAGTCGAGATGAAGAAAAAAGTTGTGTTTGAATATGTGAAAGCCTAAATATTAGGAAAAAACAACACGTACAAAGTTTGCAAAAAGATTCGCTGGTTTTGTTTGTGCCATTAATAACTGTGATTAAATGTGTTCAAATTTTTCTTCCACTCTCTGTGTTTTTTATAGCTGGCTGGTTGTGTAATCTTGGGGGTTTCTCTCTGGCTTCGTCATGACAATAAAACAAGCAGTCTTCTGGAACTGACGTATGAGGGCACAGAAGCACCCACCACCTTCTACATCAGTAAGAGATCAGTTTCTTGATTTCACATTATTATCCTCTTTTCTCATTGAATCTCATTTGTTTTCCATCTCTCATTCCTTAGTCTCTCAACCCAGTCTGAAATCCTGCCGCTTTATGTGGTCACATAAAGTGGTTTGACACAGTCTCTTATGAATAATTTTAATACATTTCTTTACACAGGATTATCTGAGTGTTCTCCATTTTTCCTCTGGGTGGCAAACATGTTTTATTAGCAGTTCTAATTAGCAATGCATTGAAATTTTGGCAACGGAAAATATTTGGCCGAAAATAAAAAAAAAAGTTTTTTTTTCAACATCTATTTCGTGCACCCAACGTGGATAAGGTAAACAAGTCAGCTGTGTGGATGTCTAGACACAATTCACTTAGACTGCAAATAGCAATATGTAAAATTTGTTAAGCTGAAATATTGAAAGGACGCTCATTGCTGAAGAACTTTACAATAGCTGCTTTTCCAGTACCCTTCAAATTGCGCAACTTGAAATTTTAAATTGAAAACACGCCTGATGGAAACATGTAAATTTCGTAAAAACTCCCATATATCGCAATAAAGTTTGTACGCTCGCATTAGGTAGTTTTTCAGGCAATTCGAAAAAGGAATATATCGCAAAACTGCAATAGAATTGTTTTTTTTTTGCATTTACAGGTCACCTACGGTAAATTACTGTTAAATTTAAATTAAATTAAATAAAACATGTAGTCTTACATCTAGGGATGCACCGAAATGAAAATTCTGAAAAAAACTCAACACCACCATGTCTAGTGGATTGTAAACAAATTGATTTTATTATGCTACCAAATAGTATAATAAAAGATTGATACTTGGCGTCTGTGTATCGATACAGTATTGCCGCGGAAAATATCCCGATACTATGCTGTATCGATTTTTTCCCCCACCCCTACTACGTAATACGAAAAAATCACATGATCATTCTTTAATATACTATAACCTCCAGGAAACACCTCATACGTGGCCGCTCTCAAGTATAAGGGGCTTTCCTTGCCATTAATGCTTGGAAGGATAACTCCTTATTTACACTGCACACGTAATGCGGCATGTAAGAATCCCAGACGTGGCTCTCCGTGCTGCTTTGCTAAAGATACATGCATGCGTCTCCTTTGATTAAAAATAATGGCTAGTGCAGTGGCTGCGATATACGTAAACCTACCAACATCCATCGCCATGACTTATCGCGAGAGGGAAAAATGACGTTTTAGTCATTTAGGAAACGGCGTAATTTCGCAATAGTTTTTTATTGACATTTATAAATATTGTAAAAGTTTTGTCCAAATCTGTAATGGAAATGCACATTATGACTGGTTTAATTTATCAGTACCTAAATTTACATACCGAAACTTTATTTTTATTTTTTTTATTTTTTGCGTCACTAGTTCCAATGTTTTCGTTGAGTGAACAGGCACACTAAGAATAAGCACAGTAGTGTTAAACACAGATGCTGCTCTTGCCCAGTGATTCCTATTGCATATTTTTTATTTCCTTTGTTTTAAAGTGGCACAAAGATCCATTTTATTACATTTATACAGTATGTGTCTAAAAGTAAATAAAATTATAAAAATAAAGAAAGAGAACTTTTGCTCAATAAATATTTAGCTCACTGGATAACTGTATTGTGAGGAGCAGTGAACCAAGCAGTGACACACACCCAAATGAATTTGGTATTTTCACCCACAAGAGAAGTCAGTTGAAACACATAACAGAAGAAATGCTCACTTTAGTACTAGCTGTAGCTGATGGTTTTGCGTCTGTAAAGGTTTTAAAGTTTTCCGCTGTAGTTTCCACAACAGTACAGATGGTTCCGTTTCTTCCCAGTGATTGATGACAAGTGAATTTCCAAATACAAATCTACAGATCAGTTGACGTCCATGGAAAACTGAATAGATTGTTCACCTGGACATTTGTGAGGTCAGAGGTTAGTGTCAAGGACTCTTACAGACACACAAGTGGGCTGTTTCTGATGGCGACTGTTAAAAGCATTTAGTTTTTTCAGGAAGGCCTTGTGTCTGTTAAGGCACAGAGGTTAACAAGTGGGTAAACAATTCTCCAGTTCATGTCAAAGCTATTATAAGACCTAATATTTACTGAGTCGTGGATTTCAAGAGAGAAATCTCTTATGTATACCGGAAGTGTCAACAAAAACTATTTAAAGGAATAGTTTATTCATCTTTTTGTTTATTCATCTTTTTGACATTTTTTTCTAGATGACTTTTAATGCCTTGCAAATGTCAACATTGTGCTTATTATTATTGTAATATTGTTATTGCAAATTGTGCTGATTTAAATATGGCACCACCAAGGTTGGCTTGACATAGTTGAGTCATGTACAGTAGGCCATTGTTTTCCAGCTATCAGTTAGTATTTTTTAAATGCAACATTCAATAAAATATACAGAATAAAAAAATACTGTAATATTTTAAAATAAATATTATAAATATTGTTTGGCACATAAAAGTACATGTAAGACTTTAGAGCATAGTATAAAAGAGGTACTGATGAGGAAATAGAGTGGTCTATCGCCATTCTTATGTTTTGTTGCAATATACCTCTTAAAAAATCTCTTTTCTCATTTTATTTTCAGCATAGCTGTGTATTTTGTCTTGTGATACATGGAAACTATAATTTAAGAAAAGGTGTCTGCTTTCTCAGACTGTAAAAAAAAAAAAACTCCTTGTCGCTTTTGTGAAAACACTGTTCTCTTTCTCTTTTTCTCTCTTATTCATTGGTCTTCAAGGTACTTGCCAGAGTTTTTTTCAGCTAGATCACTTTGCCTGCTTTATGGAAAACACGTGGCTCACACTCATCCAAAAGTGAAACCTAGTATTTTCGACATGTTTGTTAATGAGCATATAACTAATGGAAACAGGAAAATCTCATTTAAGAGCCACAATTACACAGGGTTTATACTGTATGTTCTCCTTCTCTGTGCCCCTTTCCCAATCCCCTACCCCCATCAAACACATAACCCCCATCAACATACAATTTCTTTCTTCTGGAATGCAGAATATTATCTCTGTTTTGCTCAGTTAGAGATATTTTTGCAGCTCTGTGCTAAAGGGAGGAGTTTAATACTTGTGGCCCTGCTTAGGGTTTGGAAAATGTGAAATTCACAGTGAGTCATGTTAAGTATTTCCTGAGCATTTAGGGCTGGTTACAGATGTGACTAACTGTGTGTGTTTGTGTGTGTGTACATTTTGCGTGTAAAAGTGAAACCTAGTATTTTCGACATGTTTGTTAATGAGCATATAACTAATGGAAACAGGAAAATCTCATTTAAGAGCCACAATTACACAGGGTTTATACTGTATGTTCTCCTTCTCTGTGCCCCTTTCCCAATCCCCTACCCCCATCAAACACATAACCCCCATCAACATACAATTTCTTTCTTCTGGAATGCAGAATATTATCTCTGTTTTGCTCAGTTAGAGATATTTTTGCAGCTCTGTGTGCTAAAGGGAGGAGTTTAATACTTGTGGCCCTGCTTAGGGTTTGGAAAATGTGAAATTCACAGTGAGTCATGTTAAGTATTTCCTGTGCATTTAGGGCTGGTTACAGATGTGACTAACTGTGTGTGTTTGTGTGTGTGTACATCTTGCGTGTATAAGTGAATATAGCTTATACAGTACTGCTAACACCCCTCATTGGGCTGCTTGAAACAAAATATTTGTGTTTCATATCATTTGAAACTCATTTTCAACAGCTATTAACCACAACCTTGAACCTAATTGTAGTTTATTGGAGTTTTAAACAAAGGTTTGGGAGGAGCGTGTTCCTCTAATCCTGCCAGTCACGATGCAAGAGTCAGCATGTATAAATGGCTGCTTAACTCACACCAGTAAAAAATGATTCAGGCATGCCTTTACCACCCCATCTCCACCTTTGTGTCAGTTTTATTACTGATTCATGTATAAGTCCATGGGAGTTAGAGCTTGAGAGCTTGAGCCCTTAATCATGAACAGCAATCAATTTCAATTTCAAAATACATATATAGTTTCAAACATATACATTATCTCACAAGATAGTTATATAAACATGTCACAAACATTAATAATGTTACAAAAGATTTTTATTTCAACCTGTTGAACTTTCTATTTACAAACAATCTCAAAAAAGTCAAGATTTTCACAAAAATATTAAGCAGTACAACTGTTTTCAACATTTCATAAAAATATAATAATAATTAAAAAGGATTTTAATATTTTTTATTTGGAATATTAGCTGGAAATTATACAGATAATATGCAAAACATTACTGAGTATGTGGGGAATTTAGAGACAACAAAACAAAAGTCTTAAATAAAATTTCAGATTTTAAAGCTTAAAGTCAAGGTTTTTTTTTTTTTTCAGGTTTTCTCCAGGTTTTTTTTTTTAGAAGAAGAACTGATGTGACGTCATTTTTAGTGGTCGACCGATATTGGTTTTTTTTGACAGCCGATGCCAATATCTTGGAAAGCCGGGTGGCCGATGGCCAATATAAAGCCGATATAATTGAATTTATTTTAATTAATATTTAAGAAATGTGAAATCATTTGAAAATGGATTAAAAAATAATTTTGTAAAACTATCGGATTATTAGACAGACTTCTATCCATATTAGACAGAACTGAACGATGACAGCGAACAGGGAGAATGTGGTGTGCTCAGGCACTGCCGCACTCAGCGCCATCAAAATAAAAGTCCGGCGCGCCATCAAAATAAAAGTCACGCCTCAAACACATCGGCCAAACAGAAAAACTTATCGGCCAATGCCGATATTTGAAAAATGCCAAATATCGGCCGATATATCGGTCGATCACTAGTCATTTTGATCAACATCCGGTCCAAAACTAAGTTTGTTTGGAGTTTGAAACAACCTGTCAAAGTGAACTTTCTTGGAACTACCATTGGTCGCTAAAAGTTCCGCTGCTCAGGTATTTCAAACTTCTTTTTACCCCTGAGCGAAAAACAAAAAAGAACTTCGCCATTAGTATATCTGGGCCTTAACCTTTTGACCACCAAGGTCCAGTGCTTCAGCAGGACACAGCCCCTATTATAAAAGCCCAGCGGGTGGCCTGCGTGATGTCTGGGAACAGCTGAGGGCTCAGGCACCATGGGAGCAGCAGTGGTCAGGGGGGCAAGAAGGCAAGACGTAAAACTCAGATTTGTGGCATCCTAACACATGGCAACCCAATAAAGAATACTGTCAGAAAAAAATACAGCTGCGTATTCCTGTAAGGTAGCAGATCTGAAAGCAAAACCAGAGAATCAGCAAATTCCGTGATATGACATGCACTTGGCAGAATAGTGAAACAGAGATTTAAGGGAATGACGCAATGCAAGTGATGAATGACAGAATGCGATTTAGAACTCAGGTTGAAACAGAACAAGTATACTGTGATCTATTGTCTGTCTGCAAAGTGCAAAGATGCCATGTAAGGAGCTGCAGATGAAACATTACAGCTCTCAGCATCTTAATGTGAGGAAATGGCCTGCAGCCAGCAGCTCTACACACCCTGCCTTGCTCTTTATGGAGTGTAATGTGAGAGAACACAACTAGAGCTCAAGTCCATCAGAGAAAGAGCGGTGGGCGGCTCCAGGTGGGGAAGCTTTTTGCTCTGAATAGAATTACACTTGTCTCTTTAAAAGTCATCACTTCGTCTCATAGCTACAAAATAGTATGCGATTAAAGAATAGGCACTCATAAATAGTAAATAGTAAAAGTCAATCATTCATTTCCATAAAGCAGTGTTGTGATATTTACTACTCATGAATACATTATGTTCTAGAAACAGAGTCAGGTGAACACAAACTCCATGACTAAAAATATCCAAAGACTCATCATTGTCTTTGTTGTACAAACATTTGAGACTCTTTCCCTTCTCTTATCTTTTCTTGAGCGATTCCCATCAGCCAGTGTGTAAGCCTCATGGTGGTGTGTGGTCAGGTCAGCCTTTCCCTGAAAATGCCTGCTGCTGAGTGTGAGGGGGAATGGAGCTGGCCCGGGTGACTCAATTATTCCATAATGGCAGGGGAGGGATGTATCCATAGCAACTAAATTAGATGAGTGAGTGCTGCTGTACTTAAACACTACAGTTTGGATAAGACTGGATTCAGGACTCAAACAAATATGACATTAGTGCCATTAGTGCTTCTTCTAGCTGTATTGGCTCTTTGGGTACACAAATTTGCCAACTAATCATAGGGCTCTTTTCTGCGGCCTGTTTCACAGTGATAACTCAAGCACAAGTGAAGCTATACACTACCATTCAAAAGTGTTTTTTTTTTTTTATATATATATCACAGTTTCCACAAAATTATTAAGCAGCAGAATTGTTTTCAGCATGAAAGAAATGCTTCTTGAGCACCAAATCAACATATTAAAATTAATTCTGAAGGATCATGTGACACTGGTGCTGGAAATGAGTTTTGCCATCACAGGAATACACTACATTTTTAAATACATTAAAACAAACAGTTATTTGTTTTAATTGTAGTAATATCGCATTACTACAATATAATTGTAGTAATACGATATTACTGATTTTACTGTGTTTATGAAAAAAAATAAATGCAGCCTTGGTGAAACTTCTTTCAAAAACATTTAAAAATCTTACGACCCCACACGTTTGAATGCTAGTGTATTTACTTTCTTAATTTACAAAAATAAAATAAGAATTAAAAATAATCTTATTTTTTTAAAACTTTAACTGGAAATTATACAGATTCTATGGCATGCAATGCAAAACATTCACTGTGTTCTAATATTTAAACTACCACTAACCACTAATCAATGTGTAGGGTAACCCCACAAAAATGTTGGGTATTGTATATAACAATCTCACGTACGGTACAGTTGAGTAATTTTTTCCGGCAAGGATGTTTTTGTGATTCATTCACCAGAGAAATCCCCACATCTTCCTTTTAGTACAGAAAACATAGTGAATGAATGTCTTGTTGGTGCCTCTTTAAGTAGCCACCTCCACCCAGTGAGCAACAAGCTGATTGTGGCTAAAGAGATCATGTATTTTTGGACCAATATCAGACACTTGGCAAACTATTAACTCAATGGCAATCTAATAAAAACATCCCGTGGAGATCAACAGTGGGGGCTGTCGATCTGAAAGTAAAACTCAAATACTCCTGCATGGAATACAAAGATAGACCTTTTGACCAACATGATACTGACAGTAGTAACATTATTTGTTGAATATTCCCTTTAGCATAAATTTCGTCTGATAGCATACCAGTGTCAGCAGGCCTCATGAGACACTTAGCTAAAATGTTTTTTTTTCAGTCAATACTTAGAATTCATTTATATTCAATTAGCACAAATGGCTTCCTGTTCCTATGATCACAATCACTTTGAAAATCCATCAGCACTCAGCATTAGCATTGCAGCTCATTGTCTTTGAGTTATTTGTACCACAGAACTGATGTGGATTTATGCTCCTCTCCACTGAAAGCCTTTTCAAGTGGACAAATTAATTTCAGGAGACTTTTTGCTGGTTGCCAGATGGAAGCACTCTGTGATGAGTTAGTGAAAAAAATTTACAATAATTATCCGATCTTATTGAGACATATATTAAGCAATCCTGTTACTGCTATTATGTAATATTGAATTTTATTGTTAATAATGCTATATTTTACAGTGTAAAAATATTAGTTATTATATAACTTTGAAAGAAAAATGGAAGAAAGATATAATACATAATTTTTTTCAAAAGCAGTCAGCCGTCCTTGGAATGCAAAACAAATTTTCTTCGGTATGTTCTTGCTTAACAGACAGCTACAGATATGCATTTGTGTACTTATCTCCAGTTCTTTTCAGGCTTACAGACCCTAAATTAATTTCAAGTTAGTATTAATTGTTAGTATTAAAAACTGATGTTTTTCTTTTCCATAGGAATGGCTTGTTTTGCTGTATTCTTAAGGTCAAATTGAGTGTTTTAGCTGAGCAAACATTACATTTCCTTCTTAGGAAGTGACTTTGAAGTATTGTGACTTGGCCTTTTGTGTTTTTCAAGGTTTTCTGCTTTCGATTCGTCTTGTTTCTTCAGATTTGAATGGCATATCTTAAGAATCCAGTTTGGGCTGTTACTTCCTGACGTGTTTAAACAAAGTTAGTTTTTTCTTATGTGAAAGGAGAGTATTAATTCAGTCTTTTCCAACTCTCTCATTGCGCTGTAGTAGTTACTGTCATAGCTTAGAGATATCATACCATCAAATACAGACAGTGAGTGTCTTAAAAAAAAGATTTGGGAACCAAGATGAAGGGTGAGCGTGTGAATCTTGAACGGAATCAGAGATGCGAGAGTGGGAACACAAAGGTCCTGGTGATATCACATCTGTGAGACAGAGTGAATGGTGATGATTGAGCGTGAGGAAAAGGAGCTGGCAGCATGATCAGGGAAAACAAGGCAAGATTAATGAGGAAAACAGGAAAAGGAAGTAATTATACTTAGAGAATCAACAAATGTACTTCCAGAATAACACTAGCCACAGGCCTACAACTTAAAGAGTGCTAACATGCAGTTGTTTCCTTAAGGAGCTATTTCCACTTAATCCGACCCTTAAAATCTATTTTATTAGTGTAACCTGATGTGTTTAGGTTGATTCAGTAGTGTTAAATAATATTTTTCTCATACAGAACTAGCTTTTGTGGGCTAGTTTCACAATTCATGACTGATGTTTAAGCATTTTAACACAAAATTATAGAAAGAGTTTGTTGTGTGTACACTAAAATACAAAAAAAAAAAAAAATCTATACATTATTTAACATTAACATTTTTTTAAATCTATTTTATTAACTTGATCATCCTGAATATATTCGTTCACACCTACAAAACTAAATTTAATTGTTAGATAAGGTTAGAAACAGCTCCTTACAAGAAACAATTGCAGGTTACCACGTTTCTTTAGTATGTAGATACAATAAATCAAATGTGCATGTTTGGACTTTCAAAAGCAAAGATGTTACTGTGTGTTCAAAGGACGTAAATTACAGAAAACAGTCTCTAGAGAAAAAAAAAACAAGAGGAAAAATCTGCTCACACATCCCAGCACCCCTCCTCCAATTACAGCTCCGCCTGCTGTCTGAGAACATGCCACTCTCCCTCTCCCTCTCCCTCTCCCTCTCCCTCTCCCTCTCCCTCTCCCTCTCCATCTCCCTCTCTCGCTGCAGCTTTTCCTCTCACCGTTACTTCCATTGTGGTTCAACTCTGAATTCTGGCGTCATCTGTTTGTGTTTAAAGTTTGCAGCGTGTGCACTGACTTTCCTATTCCTTTTTCACCCTTAAGGTGTGGTCACATTAGCGAAATTTCATCAAAATTGCAGTTGTCAATACTGTTGCGCATAGTTAACACAGAAATCAATTTCAAACCAAGCAGCTTTCTGATGGTTTGATCTGCATAAACAGTTTGAAACCTGTTGGAAAATGTTGCGGGCAAAAAAGTTCAGTTGTCTATTGCCAATAGTGTGATGGATGAAGTCAACATGATGAATCCATGTGACCAACTTAAATCCATTACAAAATCTGCATTAGGAAATTTTCCGCTGTCACACAAAATTTCTGATTGCGTAGATTCCTATTGAAATGACTGATTTTTTCCCCTGAAAAATTGCTAAATGGTGTCCACACTTTTACCCTGTATACTCTTTCACTTCTTTTTCTTGCCACCTTTGTCTCATTTTTCTCATACTCTTTTGTTCACAGTCCTCCTTTTCCCATTCTTCTCCTTCATATTTTGGTTGGTTTTTTTTTTGGTTTTTTTGCTAATGGCTTCTTTTCCATTGTCCCTTTCCTCATGTGACACGCCCAGATCTCTCTCTCTCTCTCTCTCTCACTCCCTGTCTTTCACTGGCCAGGAGCCAGATGTCTGCTCTTCGAATTAACGAAAATAGCAGCTACATTTGGCAACTTTCTTTGCACTCATACGTGATTTTTAAATACTCTTTCCGAGACTCACATGCACACAGACAGAGATGCAGACAGTGAAGTCGGTGCCTTGATCCGGGGGGCCAGTACAGAGAGATGGGGGTCTCTTCAGTGTTATGTGTCATAAGATGCTCATTCCCTACAGGAAGCACCTGGCCATAGAAATATCCTTACATTCTTCTACTTATTCACATTATTCACCGTTATTTTAAGACTACATGAAACTTGTCTCAAACTTACCACACTCTGCACAGCTAGTTAATAGTAGAAGCAAAAAGAAAGTGGTTTGTTTAAAGAAAAAGTGAAAGTGACAGAGGGAGAGCTGGTGTGTATTATGCAGCTGTTCAGTATGCTAGTCACATCGTAGTGCTCCATTCAGGCCTGTCACACTGAGAAATGGCCTGGTGGCAGTTCCTTTAGCCCCTTACCCACCGCAATTAAGTAAATGGAACCAGGGCTCGGTCAGTCCCCTCCCGCACCACCCCACATTGCATTGATTTTTTTTTATTCTCTTGCAAGGGAATGGGCACAGTCGCTAAATGACAGCAGGACATTTAGATGTTTTAAAAACAAAATTGAATTATGCTCTGGAGATTTAGTTTGTAAGTTGAAGTGCCCTGGGTGTGTCGCTGTGCAGGCCGGAGCATGAGAGATGGGGCTGGAAGGACAAGATCAACTGAATTTGAATAAGAGATGGAGAAACAAAGAAAGAAGGGTTTGCATTACACTTCCAGAGCAAGGAATTAATTTGATTTTAAACCAATGATGCTGAACAGTTTTTTGTAGTGTGCCTACAGTGCAAGTACAATATGATGAGCATGCAGACATTATGCAGTAGGTATTATGCACTGTAGATGGTTTGATTTTGGGTAGGGAAATCTCAGGTTCTGTCCAGTATCTGCGTGACTGACAAGAGAATCAGTGAATTGATTCAAACAGTGAATTGATTAAACCTGACAAAACAGCTTTCAGAACAGTTCACCAAATTGGATTGATTATTTATTTATTTATTTATTGCTGGAGAAAAGAAAACACATCTAAAGATGTTAAACTAAACAAAAATAAATAACAATGGCAAATGAAAAAATAATACGTAAAAATACAGAAAAACAGAAGCTAACGTGCAAGAGTGAACTGGTGTGACAACAGTTGACAATCAGCCACAGAGAGAGAGTTTTCGGTTCTGTTCCTTTAAAAAGTGCTGACATGCAGTTGTTTCCTTAAAGTCTGTGTGAAACAGGAGTTGCAACCAACTTTACTTCAATATTTGGACGTATTTTAGAGGGGAATCAAATTATCAAACTTTTTATCAAACAAATTTTTCTGTGAATTAACTTTATGGATTAATTGTTCACCACAAGACTAGTACTGTGCACTAACAAAGTATATTTTGATTTCATGCGGTCTTTAAGTATGGAAGCATATGGGTAGCAAAATTCATTTTGAAATGTAATATGCAAAATGACAATGCAATATGTAAAATGGCAATGTATTTCTGTATTTTAATTTACATTTTCCCATACCATATGTGCAACATTTAGTGCAAAATGAAAATGAAAATTCAATTATATAATTTACATTTGCCATTTTCTACACTAGTTTTAATATGTAAATTAAAAACATATTTTAACGCTTTATAAGTTGCCAAATTAAAATGAAATTGTATTACCCAAATTGATTAGATATGTTTAACATGTCCAAGCAAAAACTGTAGCAAAATTATCATTTAAATGCCATTTTTCCTAAATGCATTTAGACTTACGGTTAGGACACTTGAGATTGCATTTTCATCGTGATACCGCGTGATAATTGTAGCCAAATGCAGTGTGAATTTCAAAATGCATTTTGAGCCAAATGTGCAGCAAAATGGTTGCAAAAATGGTGATTTAAATGTCTTTTATTTTTCTTAAATGAATTGACACTTACACTTAAGATGTTTCAATTGCATTTTCATTAAATACCCTGCGATCAGTGTAGACTAGTCAATGTGGATTTGAAAATGCATTCCAAGCCGATCACGCTCCCAACCTTTCAATCATGTCAACCAATCAATCATGTATGTATGTGCCTTACATCCATTTGCTCCTGTGCTGAGTGATTGAGAAGATAGAATCAATCAGTGAATTGATTAAACCTGACAAAACAGCTTTTAGAACAGTTCACCACATTGGAATATTGTTTTGTTTTATTTTAATTTATTTTATTTTGCTGGAGAGAAGAAATAATATAGCTAATGATGTTAATAAACAAAACGACAAAAAAAAACATTTAAAAAACAATGGTACAAAAAATAATTTAAAAAAATACAGAAGCTAACACGCAAGAGTGAACAGGTATTGCCACAGTGAAAGATACAGTTGCAGGATAATTCATGCTCACTCATTCTGTGTGCTGAGTCATTTCAGTGTGTGTATGTGTGTGTGTGTGTGTGTGTGTGTGTGAGAGCAGAAGCAAATGTTCAGATTTTGATTAAAGATTACCAAGACAAACAATTTTTTTCAGCGGATTAACTTGCACGGATTAATTGTTCACATCAAGACGAGCAATGTGCGCTAGTAAAGTAAATATAGTAAATTTTGATTTCATGCCGACTTTAAGAGAGAGAGAGTTTTCTTTTCTGTTTCTCTTTGTCTGTCTCTATTTGCTGCCATTTGAACATCCATGCAAACACTGCTGCTGCATCCTAAGGCCTGCTGAGTTGCTATGGTTACAGCAGTTATCACTCAGCCTAAGCAATGTAAACACTGAGACAAGAGGGAGCGTTCTTTTTTTTTCTTTCTTTCTTTCTTTCTTTCTCTAAGAAGCTTTTTATTTTCTTTTTTCCTTCTACCAGTGCACGTCATGTTACATAAGAATCCTGATTTGCTGTTAACTTGAGGCTTTTTTATGTGAATGAGGGAATGGAAACAAGAAGTTAATTTTGGCCCCTCATGACTTCCAAATGTTCTGCAGTTTTCCTTCTGCCTAAAGTAAACTTGCCGCCCCATCACAGTGAGCACACAGTGACTCCTGCTGGTCACGATCCAGTACTGCATCCTCTGTATATAAAAAGCATTTAGTCTGGATGACTGGTCGATTATAGTTTGGTTGTTCAGTGTAATTTAGCACCGCTTTATGGCTCACTCTTTGGTCCTAGTTTTGTTGAGGGGTCTTGGATTCTCCTTTATGATAACACATATCATGCTCTTCTTGTAGGTATCTACATCTTGATTGCTGTCGGTGCTGTGATGATGTTTGTTGGATTCCTTGGTTGCTATGGAGCCATACAGGAATCCCAGTGTCTTCTGGGAACAGTGAGTAACAAATCCTGACCTCTCAGCAAATTCCTCAAATCACATGATGCCAAACAATAATCGGAAGTATATTTTAATGGACTGACTGTAAATCCCCACTGTAAAAAAGAAAGGGAACTGCTTTTATGGCTTTTTTAGTTTAGTTTAAAATTATTTTAGGTAAATGTATTAACTGAACTTGTTAAAATGCCATGACTTTATTTTGTGTCATTATTTTAATAATTACCTTTTTATACCACAGGTTAAATGTTTGGTGCCATTAAGTTTTCTTTTAAAGAAAACATTTATATAAAGGATAAAAACAATTTTGGTACCAAATTTGAATGGTAGTGTAGTTTTTAAAATATTGCTTAATTTATGTCTTTGTTACTGACTCATACTTACTGGTTTGCACTGTAAATTAAGGTACACCTTCATAGGTTAACTTATTAATATATGAACCTTCTTAATAAATTGTGTAAAATGTAAGAATTTTACATTTAAGGTCTTCAACTTTATTGCATATAAGGCCAATTATTACATTTGTGCCCCTTGTATACATCAGTTGTAAACTGATGCAATTAATCTTAGTGAATATTTGTAAGCAATAGAACTATATATCAAAAGTATAACATTTAAATTAGTGCTGTCAAATGATTAATCACGATTAATCGCATCCAAAATAAAAGTTTTTGTTTACGTAATATATGTGTGTACTGTGTTTATTTATTATGTATATATATAAACACACACACACAGTATATATTTTGAAAATATATACATGTATTTACATGCATATATTTATATTCATATAACTTATATTTTATATAAATATATTTAATATATAAACATAACATCTTTTTCTTAAATATATACATGCATGTGTATTTATATATGGATAACAAATATGCACAGTACACACACATATTACTTTAAAAAAAATACTTTTATTTTGGATGCGATTAATCATGATTAATCGTTTGACAGCACTAATTTAAATATATTTCTAAAGAGTTAATCCACATTGTTGTTCATTATGAATTCAGTGACAGACTCCTGTCCATACAGTACACGTCCCTTTTCTTTCTCTCCCACAGTTCTTTGCCTGCCTGGTCATTCTGTTTGCCTGTGAGGTTGCTGCTGGAATCTGGGGATTCATGCACAAAGACAAGGTCAGTTTCTCTGACAAACATGCATACACAGTGTCAAGCTGACATACACATCTGGTTTCATATTTGTAATTATACTTTTTTTTTTTCAGATCTCCAAAGAGCTGATCACTTTCTATGACTCTGTGTATGACAGAGGCAATTTACTTACTACAGATAGTGAGCAAAGGCAGGCTGCCACTGCTGTCTTGAAGGTCTTTCATGAGACTGTAAGTAGTCCTGATGTTCTGAGGAGCACACAATTAATTAAGCTAACACAAACTCCTCTCAAACCAATTAATAGTCCAGATGTTGTAAAGACATATTTCTAATCACTGTCTTTCTCTGGTTTTCAGCTTAACTGCTGTGGCAAAGGAAGCATAATTTCAGGTGCTACAATGTGGTTTTCAGACACCTGTCCTCAAGACAAAAAAACTTCTGACGTAATAAGCCTCTCCTCAGTAAACCCTCATATTGAAGAATTCTCCTCCAAATCATCCCACATAGCATAACAATAACCTGTTTCTCCAATTTTCAGAACTGTCACGCCAAGATCAAAGAGCTTTTCTCTGAGAAGATCTATTTGATTGGCATCGCTGCCTTGGTTGTCGCTATTATCATGGTGAGTGAGTCCGAGTGAGTTTGTATAGGGGCCTGTGTGTTAAGTTATATTCTACTAGCGTTTGATGTTGCTTGCATCACATTTTACCCTTATTTTACTCTCTTTTTCTAGATCTTCGAGATGATCTTCAGCATGGTGCTTTGCTGTGGCATCAGGAACAGCCCTGTCTACTGAAACAGAAGGACAAGATATTACCTTTAAAACATCAGCCAAAAAAATATTTTGTTTTATATCTACCATCTCTTATTTTGTTTTGTATCTACCATTGTTTCCTAATGTAGTCACCCTGTCCAGTTCCTGAGGTCTCAGAACAATTTGTGTGCATTTTTTTGTTCAAATGTTGCAGTGGAACCACCAACAACGAGTCTGCTATTGTTTACGCTGTAGTTGGAAAAGACTAGTTGTGATCTGTAGCTATAGCAGTAGACTTACAAACACAGTACATTATCACATGAAGAATTGATACATTTATTTGCTTGTAGTTTTTTTGTGTTAACATTTGAAGTACTGCTATTGCTATCGGTTAATATCATTCTTTACATATGTACATGTATAAACTGTATATATTTGCAGCCCTGTATGGCTCTTAAGCATGAATCTTGTATTGAACACTCCTGTCCATCTTCCTCTCTGAGACTGCTGTTTGTATATTCACGTTTCTTCCTGAGAAACCACTAAATAAACAGTGTTAGCTAGGTGAGCGAGTAAGTCAGAATAGAGTGCTTATTGGAAGTGAGAGTAAAAAGGATTAATAACGTTAAAGACCCATGTATACTTCATTTTCCGCGTTCCGCTCCGTCTAGCGCACAGCTGAACGCTCAAGGCATTCAAAATACACTCCGTAGACAGCGCTCTAGGACGGACGCGTTCGGCGCCTGCGCACTACCTAGTGAACCTTCGTTTTCAAGGCTTCACGCGGACAGTATGCACTGACATTAGTGGACTTGTGTCACACGGACTGTCAGCTGGAGTGGAATTCGGACAAGGAAAGTATACTTCCGGTTTAAAATTATTGAAGTTGACGAGCACTGCGTTACTTTATACGTTGTGTGCCATTCAAGCTCAGTCGGTTCAAAACTTACTTTATACCGGGTTCTGTGGGTCAACAAGTTAATGTCAGTCAACAGCACTTGTAACATAATGTTGTTTACAACAAAAATTAGTTTCCACTCCTTAAAAAACAGCAACAATCTGTTACAATTAAGTACTACTTACAACGACGGTGAATGAGGCCGCTTCGTAAACATTAAAATACTCGGTGTTTAACGTGATTTTAGCGTGACAGCCTTTTTTTAAACATTTTCTTTACAACTTTACAATTTAGTTGTTATAACAAATTAAGTCTATAACTTAAAATGATTAGAACAACTTAAAAGCTCAAATAATATACAAGCTTTAACGGATGCGTTCGTGTAAGCGCGTGTATAAAATGACGCATTTCTGTTTTAAATACTCTAGAAAGTTGCATCATTCACTTATATTTTAAGTGCCTCACCGTAGCATTGGTTTTTGCTTTTTTCAAGATCCAGAATTAGTTTTTGTGGCAACATTACGCCGCAAATGTTATCAATTGAGTTTAACTTGTGAAATATATTGAACCTGGAATATTCGTTTAATGGCAGAAAGGGCACTGCTCATTGTGTTTCTTATATGTGAGATCACAAAGACGAGAGAGCTGATCCTAGATCTGCATTCTTGCTGTGGAAAGCTGTAAACCTAGAGCTTCTGATGCCCACTACAATCTCTTTATGCTCTCTTAATACACTGTAATGTATTTTTTCTGGACGGCCGTCATACAAGGAGTTGGACCACATGTAGATTCACTGCCCCAGTCACTGAAGTTCTCGCCCTCTTTACAGTGATCCAAGCCATAGAGAGGATTCATACACACCTACTAGCCTTATTAATGAAACACCCCATCCCTTAATTAATCACTTTGATAGCAAATCCAGATTGATTCCTAATGGAACCGTCTATGCTGTCGTAGCTGTAATGTGTTATGATATCACTCGACTGGAAAATCCAAGGAGTTTGCGTAATTGTCTGTATGTACATTTGTGATATCTGTTGACAGTGAGTTTAGAAGGACAGGCTTGGTTGGTTATAGGATTGACAAGCTCTTGACTCTTCACTGCCACCTCTATCACAAATGTAGTTGCTGTAATACCTTGTCACCTTCACTAGGTGGCGCTCCAGTAGTAGGCTATTCACTTTGAAAACTGGTGACTACACTCTCCGTATGCTTGTGTACATGTCTGTCGTGCACGTATTTTTTCTAGACCGCACTAATACGAAGCGCCCTCATCCCTGATGCATAAATACCATCAGATTTGTGATTTTCTACATGCATTATGCAACCCTTGTTAATGTCTTGTTAACACATAATGCCTATGCTGATATGCTTAGAAAGTGTCTTGTAAGCTATATAGTATACTAATTACCATGTAAAGACAATGTATGCCTTTAATTGTGATTTTTTTTTTTTTTTTTCTGGTACTTGTCAAAAAATGCAATGATTTAATTTTAAGCATGTAAAAATTTTTCGGGGTCCCTTACAAGACGAGCATGATCTTCTAACTATGAAATATTATGAAGGAGAAACAGTTGTTTATGAAATTAACTGTTGAAGTTACAACACATCAGCGTATTTGAACACTATCAAATATTACTGTTGTGTTGAAAGGATCTCATACTTATCTGATACCCAAATTGACAACTGTAACTCAAGCTCTCTTTACCCTGACACACCATTTATAGATTTTGGTCTGGTTTTGTTGCCCAAATATTTAGGAATTAAATGTATTTCACAAATAATCTCTCTTCATTTTGTTCTTTTGGCTACATTATTCCCTTGTTGGTGGAAAAAAAAAAGAGATCTAAAAGTTCACTCTTAAAAATAAAGGTTCCAGAAAAGGTGTTTTCTTAGTGATGGAATAGAGGAACCTTTTTGTGAATGGTTTATGAAGAACCATTGGGTTTTCTTTTTTCCTTTAAAGAACCTTTTGAGCAATGGAAAAGTTCCATGGATGTTATAGGCTAGGCTCTTTATGGAACCATTGATGCCAATAAAAAAAGAATGAAAACTGTACAAATACCACTGATACTTGTCATACTCTTTAAAGAATGGGATTTACAATCAGAATCTATTTTCATCATGAATCATGTTTTGTGCATCAGCACATTCTTCTTCTGTCAGTCATACATCCTGTTGCTAAAAAACCCTGAACTTTTTTGTTTCATTTTTACTATTATTTTTGGTATTTTATTTTTTGACATTCTCATTTGTGTCTTTTTAAAAATGACTTCTAAAGATAGATACCAGAGGTGTAAAGCTATGAAAGCATTTGTCCGTTTCAGTGTTGTTGGATATAGTGACCACTCTGGTGATTTGCTGGACTGCTGCATTGGGTGTGTCTTCTGAACTATGGGCCTCCCTTTGTTTGAAACAAAAGACTTTGGCAACTCATTTCCAGCATGTGGATAAAGCAATCAGCCAAAATAATACATTCATTACTGTGTGAGTCAGTGATCTTCTAATCGTTTAAATATACACCGAAAATAATCACTTTTAAACCAACTCAACTGAAAAACCCCTCAAATCTCATTCAGCCTGTTGACTGAACAGTTTGCACATCCTCTCCTCCTCAATGTGGGATTTTTAGAACCCTGCATTTTTCCTCCTATCTTTTTTAGGATTAACTGAAGTTCCTGGGAGGAGAGATGATGCAATGTCAGAATTTGGGTGGGTAACAGACATTTTAAGTTACTCCTCTTTAAACCGAATAGTTAAAGACTAGAGAAGAAAGAGAGACGAGCAAAGGGGCTTATAAAAGGAAAACTGTGAAGCCTTGTTCTTGAAAACCAAAGGAAAAATAAACAAGGAACATATCAAACAATGAAACCAAAGTCTTCCGTATTAATGGTGAGTAAATCTTTTTGTCATGTTTTTCAGTTGTTTAATTTATATATTTTAAAATATCAAATCATGGTAATGCCATTGTACTTTTTTGTAAGTAACTTATTTTTTGGGGGGGGGAAAAATCTTCGAGCTACGATGAAAGAACTTTTAAAGCCACTTTTAAAACAGCTACATTTTATTAGTTAAAACAAATAAAATGTGTGAAAATATAAAGAATTTAAAACAAATCTTTAAAAATATAAGGAATTCAACTTTGCACAAAAGACTATGGTACCATGCTGTTTTAACCTCCTGAGACCCTGTGACCTCATATGAGGACATTATATTTTGGTGTATTTCTCTGAGACTATACATGCCACAGTTTTAAGTCTGGATGTCCTGTGCAGAGCACATTCAGGGCTTTTCAGAGATACTAAATGTTTGGATGTTTCACTATGACCACTCCCTCTCCTTGGTCTTCAAATATGTCTGATATTAATTTAGTGACACTCTTATGAAAATATGATAATATTTTGTAATTATCATTTAAATCTGACTAATTTTTAAACTGTGTGTCATAAATCAACATCTCAGGAAAATGTTATGGGGTTTCAAATCAAAATATGACTTTCTGTTACGAAACAGGATGTTGATTTCATACATGTCCTCATATGAGGACACTGGGACTAAAAGCATGTTTATTAGCATTTTGGGAGACATAACAAATGAATAGG
>NW_015630532.1:725109-758681 GCF_001515625.1 Sinocyclocheilus rhinocerous | reverse complement strand
AAGCTGACGCTGGTCTCACCGCACGTGCTTTTATAGCCTCCTGGTCATTACGTCACCCGCCGTGACGTCTCGCCCAGCTGTTAGTCTGATTACACACGAGATTCAGAGCCCGTCACGCTGAACGGCGTTCCCCTAGCGTTTTCGACGCAGCTCGAGTTCCTGAAGAGGAAGTATATTTTAAAGGAATGTCAAAAACATGATAATACAATGATACTTTGATATTTATCATGGTCCTAAATGTTTAGCATATTCAAATACCATTGTAATTAAAGTTTACTCTGAGAAAAGCATAATATGCCCATGGTATCATGCCAAAAACATGATAATACCATGCAACTGTGATATATACCATATTCAAATACCATTCACTCAGAGGAAAGCATGGTATGCTTGTAGTATCATGTCAAAAACATGGTCATACCATGATACTTTTAGGTTAAGGGGTGCCTAAAGCACAGCAGGCAGACCCAATCTGCATGGAGGAGCTCATATAACCTCTGCAACTCTAAGCTGGGGCTGATAAATGCGTATTTTAGTGCTGAGAGCATGGTGAATGAGGCTCCGCCCCGGCTACACAATCTCTGTATCTATTGACGACCGTAGCGCACAGCTGCCTGCAGAGCTGGACAGATCAAGTGTACGAGGCGCTGCTCTTTTGACCTGCGCTCCGGGCAAATTACTTTCAGTTGATATTGGAATACTTTAAGAAGAACATTAGCGGGGGGGAAAAAAAACAGTTTCCAACGGAATACGGATTTCGGATAGAAAAAAAGTTTGGATCGTGTAATTACTGGAGCGAGTTTTCGGACTTCATGATGAGCGCTGTTGTGGCCACTGAGGGCCTGTTCTTTTCCGCCTTACAGCCCAGCACCTCGGTCACCACATATGCGATCCCGACCGATGACCATCCCAGGAGGGATCAGCTGTCTAAAGCCAGACGCGTCCAGCAGCAGGTCCAGCAGCGCATGGCGGAGAAATCCTCATCCTCATCCCGACTCAACGCCTCCACAGGTGAGTAGAACCTGTTGATGATCCGTTAACCGGGATCATGTGCGCTTTAAAACAGCATGTACACTGTTCTAGAATGTGCAAATAAGTTTTAAGCAAACTTTTAAAACTTTAAACTTAAACTTTTTAAACTTTAGTAAATTACGATGTACAATTTTAGGCTACTCATATTTTAGGTGACAGTATTAGAATATACAAAATTTTAATATTATGGATTTTTTGTCCTTTAAGATTATTATAAATACACATTTGTTGTTATCATTTTTTAAAAACAGAGTAAATAAATACAAGCCTTTTTATTGACTCTATAACTATTTTTTCCTCATTTAAAATTCTAATATTTTTACTCATTCCAACGCCAATGATTATCAAACTAGTAGTTATGTAAATACATAATAAAATGAATACTATACTATAACTAATTCTATTATATGTTGTTAAGTTTAAGTAAGCAATCTATCAGTAATGTATAAGCAGAACATTCCTTCAATAGCTGAACTTGTGAACACAATAGCTCTGCTTCGACTTTCAGTGACACTGATAGGATTTGTTTTGCATCAGAATGCAAATATCTGTTTGGCCTTGATGTTTTGGCCACAGTCATTGCATTAGCTGCAGGTGCACACACTAGTTTTCCAGCATGCTTGTTATGTTGCTTTGTTAATAAGAGACAAAAAAACTGACGTTTTTGTGTGCGTTCAAGTGATCATTTCATTCATTTTGTTTTGCATTTGGTTGGATTCCACTGCTGGGAACCCCCTAAAACAGGACATTGGAACAACTGATATCCTGACACTTTCCTGAATATGTTGGCCCTCATAAGAATGAAGTTCAACTTGTAAACGTTACATAAGCTCGTATGAATGGAAAACCGCCCCATTGTTCTTTAATGAAACCTTGACAAGATATATAGATGCTTTCAAATGCAAATGTGTAAAATGGATCACTCAGCACATGTGATTTAGAGATGTAAGCCATTGTGAGCAGTGTGTGTGTGTGTGTGTGTGTGTGTGTGTGTGTGTGTGGATGTTTGTGGAGGAGGAGGAGGAGTGTAGATAACCCGTGGGAAAGGTATCACTTTCTTCTCTGGCTTAGTAAGGCAGGTAGAAATTAGGGCAAACCTCACTCTCCACCTCCCAAACACCCCACCCCCACTGCCCCGTAAAAGTACAGCTTTCTCTAGTCAAGAAGGTGGCTGAAATATAACGTTACTAATGCTTGACAGAAGCACGTATAACATTATATTAAAAATCACAAATTAATTGAATCTTTTTTTAAAGGGAACAGCGCTGCTTTTAAAGTGAAATCTGTCTGTCATTGATGGAAATCAAAAAAAAAAGAAAAAGAAATCACTCGACTGCTCTAGTCACTGATTAACTTTTGTAGCTTGAATAAAGATTCATCTATAGTTAATGCATATACAGTTTATAGTTTATATGAAGATTGTTTTAAGTTTACTTAAATTAAGTTATATTTCTCAGAGCCTATTAAATTATAAAAACAATGTTTTTTTCAATTATACTGTAATGTTGAATGGCTATAATTAATAGCTATAATTGAGGGAAAATGCATTTAATAGAGACACCAATATTGGTAGTAGCCTATCATTGATACTGGTCTTCATTAATGAGGCTACTTAGTACAAATAAACACATATTTAAAATACACAATCTTTATGTTGTTTCTACATTAATTTGGAGATTCAGTTTGAAATTATGACAATATAAATTTAATGCTGTGTTCACGTGTAATTCATCAACTGTTCATTTACAACACACAGAGAGAGAGAATTGAATTACCACCGTTTTGCCGCGTTTCTCTATTAACACTCGTGCATCTTCGGAATCGGAGCTGCACGGAAAGTTACAAAAAATAACCTACCAGCAATGTAAATGATTTTTAAAATATATTAGAATGAGCACATTACAATATAAATTTATTAGAACGTAGGTGAAATTCAGTGCAGTCATGTATCGTGATATGCATCGTATCGTGATATGCATCGTATCGTGATATGCATCGTATCGTGATATGCATCGTATCGTGATATGCATCGTATCGTGATATGCATCGTATCGTGATATGCATCGTATCGTGGCCTCTGTATCGTGATACGTATCGTATCGTGACTTTGCTGGTGATACACAGCCCTAATAAATATATTAATATGCAATTAATCACAATTAATTACAGAAAATGCGTGATTCGTTTTTTTAATCAATTGACAGACAGCAACTACCGTTGACCTTTTATAGATCTTGGTGTTGGTATATTAGTTCATTTTAATGCTGAATATGCATTTCAATTTAATTAGTAATTTTATAGGCCCCCCAGAAAGAGATTGGACGGCCCCCACCCCTTGGCCCCCTTCAAATTTTCAATTTGATAATCCGGCCCTCAAATGAAACTAATTGAATAGCCCTGTTCTATACGTATACAGATCTCATGAAAGTCAGCAAAGTCCATTTCTTTCTTAATATTTCACTTTTCACAGTTGTGATTGTAAATCAAAAGTCTGATTAATATGAATAGGAAACAACGTTCCCAGTAGCACTTGAGAAAATCTGGCAGAAACTATAGCTTTTGGGGTGCCTGTTAGCGAGAGGAATGTTAGGCATTTAGCCTTTGACCCTATTGTTGCCCCTAATCACAATAAGTGACTTGGAGAGCTGTATCTGGTCAATGTTAGAGAACGAGTTTGGACATGACCTTTTAAAAAGAAGACGAAATGACTCAGCTGCAATCCTTCACTCTTCAAAATTAAGGTTCTTTATTTGTGTCCATTGTTCCTTGAAGAACTTTTAACATCCACGGAACTCTTCCATTGCATAAAAGGTCCTTTATAGTGAAAAAGGTTCTAAAGATGAAATAAAAACTGTTTTCTAAGAACTGTTTACTGAAAGGTTTTTTTAGGGAACCAAAATGGGTCTTCTGTGGCATCACTGTGAAAAACTTCTTGGGACCTTTATTTTTAAGATTGTTGAGTGATTTTTTTCCAACTGCAATTTTCTATAGAATATTTACAGAAGAATAAGTCAATATATATGAATATATATTTTAGTCATAGTTTAGTAGTAATTTATCATGCAAATCCACAATCCAACAGTTTTTTTTTTTCATTTTGTAGTCAGCTTACACACTCAGTTTACGCTCAGTTTGACCTGGTCTGTGCTACATTCTTGGTCACACCTCCATGTCCTTTGCCGAAGAGTTTCCTTCCATTTGATTCAGAGTGTTTTATCAGTAGGCCAGTTCTATTTTGGCTTATGGGAGACTTGAATGGGAGGATGTGAGATGTTAAATCATTTCAGAAAAGAATAACCCTGAATTAAGCAGTTGTCTTGCTTTGAGGGTGCATTCATTCGCATATAACAGCCAACTGCTGCGTTGCAATTATCCTAAAAATATGGTGCACAGTACACGCTATTTAATTGTCATTAAGATTTATGCTCTGTTTCTCAGATTTTATAACCACGTTCCCAGGGAATGTAGGGATTGCATGGGTTTTAATCATCCTCAGACTCATTGTGGTGATTTATTGAGCATGTGGTATAAGAAGCTCACACTTCTCTGTCAATATCAACAGCAATAACTTTAGAATGTTGTTATTGTACATGGGTTTGTAATGGAACATTTTAGACGGACCAGCCACATGACTCATGTGGTCGTAGGACAGATTTGCCATGCTTTTTGTAATTTTTTTTTTTTATTAATATATGTATTTTTCATTTTTACATTTTGCAATTGTTTTGTAGAAAAAAAACGGACCAGCCACATGACTCATGTGGTCGTAGGACAGATTTGCCATGCTTTTTGTAATTTTTTTGTTATTAATATATGTATTTTTCATTTTTACATTTTGCAATTGTTTTGTAGAAAAAATTTTTTTTTTACTTTCTAATAATATATGTATTTAAAATCATCACCATCATTGTAATATCTATCAATACAGCCTGTCTTTACCAATTATATTACGTTACGTAAGTAATTAATTAAGGTGTTGGTATGTACTTTTAACTCACTGAAAAACAGGAGGAGATGAGCAAAGACACGCATGTCACGCCAAGCCTCTCTAAAACAAAACAGATGTTTCAATTTTAGAAGTAATCTTCCCCTAAACACTCTTCCACCCCAATCTAAAGGAATTTAGCATTTAATAAACTTCTGTATCTGCTGGCTACCAGGGAACCATCTCAATACAGTGCACTTCAAAGGTCTGAAATCTTGCCAGTTCAAAAAATGCTGATTTTTAAGAATTCATCAAAATAAAGACAGCTGTGGTCAGGTCTTGAACCTTTAGACATTCTTGCCATGACTTTAATTTGGACCTTTAGGCTTCCTGTCAGACTTCCTACAGACAGCTTAGAAACTCTAGTGGAAACAGGAATTAGTTGTGTTTTATGATAAGACCGTTTGAGGAGGAGGGTGTGATAATGACGCTAATGAAGAATTTGTAAACATTTTGAAAGATTATGGAAATGTAGACTGCATTATCATACCATTTTCGACATTATTATTACCAAAATGAGAGCTCTTCTTAGGGAGCACTTGTAATTAGTTGTGCATAATGTTTTAATTGGTTTGCATAAACGAATAAAATATTAAGATAGATGGTTAACACCCTTAAACCCAATGAGTTCAGTATTTTTCTTTTATTTCTTCAGATAAACAATCTAAAGATGTGCCAAATCTGCTCTTTTCATCTATTGAGCAACGTCCCCTATCACATTTATATAGAGCTCTAGCTGAAATTCATCTCTCCTCTGGGAAGAACAATATGGTTGACCTTATCTTTCTATCATTGGAAAGACTGAACTTATTCCACTTCTCTCAATCCAGCCTTGGCTTGTTGTATTTTCTTACGTCCATTAGTACTGTGATGGAGCTGACTCACATTGGTTTGTTGAATGTAGGCAATTTGTGTTACTGTCCCACTGCTACAATGTTTTCATACGGTTCTATTATATGTCTATATATTATATATCTATTATATTCTATTATATTCTATCAACCACTTAAGTTAGGGTTTTTTTTGTCTGCGAAAGTCAGTGTACAGAGGAAAGAAAGAGAAGAAGAGAGCATAACCGTAAAGGAATTAGTTGTGTTTTATGATAAGACCGTTTGAGGAGGAGGGTGTGATAATGACGCTAATGAAGAATTTGTAAACATTTTGAAAGATTATGGAAATGTAGACTGCATTATCATACCATTTTCGACATTATTATTACCAAAATGAGAGCTCTTCTTAGGGAGCACTTGTAATTAGTTGTGCATAATGTTTTAATTGGTTTGCATAAACGAATAAAATATTAAGATAGATGGTTAACACCCTTAAACCCAATGAGTTCAGTATTTTTCTTTTATTTCTTCAGATAAACATTCTAAAGATGTGCCAAATCTGCTCTTTTCATCTATTGAGCAACGTCCCCTATCACATTTATATAGAGCTCTAGCTGAAATTCATCTCTCCTCTGGGAAGAACAATATGGTTGACCTTATCTTTCTATCATTGGAAAGACTGAACTTATTCCACTTCTCTCAATCCAGCCTGGGCTTGTTGTATTTTCTTACGTCCATTAGTACTGTGATGGAGCTGACTCACATTGGTTTGTTGAATGTAGGCAATTTGTGTTACTGTCCCACTGCTACAATGTTTTCATAAGGTTCTATTATATGTCTATATATTATATATCTATTATATTCTATTATATTCTATCAACCACTTAAGTTGAGGTTTTTTTTGTCTGCGAAAGTCAGTGTACAGAGGAAAGAAAGAGAAGAAGAGAGCATAACCGTAAAGAACAGAATAGAGCACTAAAGTACCTTCAAAACATTGAAAATAAGACAAAGGACCACCCTATGATGTCATCCTGCTTTCCTTCTGTTTCATTCTCTTACCGTGTGATTGATATAGCAGACTTCCCCTCTCACCCGTGAAATAACTTCCTTTGAGCATGTTTTGGAGACTTAAACCTAATGTATTTTCACATATCTAACAGATGTGAACAACTAATCAGCATTATTTGCAGCAGACTGTGTTGAGAAGCCAAGCACTGATAGAAACCCGATCTCTTAAAATTCGTTGAAGCACAAAGTCAGAGAGCTGAATGCCAAACAAAGATCAGGTGACACACTGGGTCTTATGTCACTGTTGACCAATGTAATACTTTGGAAGAAATCCCATCAAAATGAAAGCCACCTGGGAGAGACATTTTCCTGGGTTGTTCTTGTTTCTCTGAATACAGTGAAACAGCAAAAGTTAAATGTAAAATTGGTCATTTACTTACTCGATTCTGTGAAACAAATGTCGTAGTTTTTTGGTCCATACAATGAAATCAATGTTATTTTGAACACCACCAACTTCATTGTATGAACTAAAACAGTTGAGACTTTAATTAAAACATTTTTGGTTCCACAGAAGGAGAAACTCATTTTTGAAAAGTCAAACAATGTCAGAATTTTCATTTTTTGTTGAAAGGCAAAGAATATACACAAAGAAGTTAGACACAAAAATCCTCATAAACATTTTAATTGTCCTCTTTTTCAGAATTTGACGGCCACACGTCCACTGTAAGATACCAAACCAAAACCCCTGGATTCAGTTCCAAGTCTGTTATCAACAATGGCAACAGAACAATGGCAGTAAGTGTGACCACATTCACTACATTTCCAATTGCATCAATTATCTTGACGCAAATGCTAACTGAGCTTGTTTTAGTAAAGGATTAAGCTTTACACTAGACCTGCGATAACATTTCTGTATCATTCAAGGTCCAATTTTAAAAGCCCAGACAGAATTCAAATTGTTTACAGAAAGAAATCACATTAATTTCAATCGGCAAGTTCTTGATATTAGCTACTGAGTTAAATTCTATCATTTTAAATTGTTTTACACTGATAGCAATATTAAAATCTAGTCAGAAAAGCCATCCACGAATAGTTATTTGTTGGATTGATTGCAAAGTCCACAATCCCTTGACAATGACACTCTGTTTGGCTGCACCCTGCAAACACAATGATGTGGTATTTTGCGTCTTCCTGAGGGAGCTGTGTTTAGAAAATGAAGTGCAGTACTAGCAAGCTGCGGAATTGAGCTCAGCACCCAATGTGCTTCCGAAACATTCCTAACCCAAGACCTCATGAGCCAAATGGTGGACCGGAGGCCACGTTACCCCTTCTGTGTGATAGCAGTGAGCCTGCAAGAGCAGTTAGCATGTGCTTAATCACTCATATCAGACACAAAATGTTGCTTTTTGAATAATTGTTATATTCATATGACTCCCTTTTATTCAGACGCCTCGACTGTCTCAGTACGCGGGAGAATTTTCCTCTCGCTCTGCGGTAGAAATGGGCACTCGGCACAGAATCAGCCATGGCGTGCCTATGCCCGCTGTAGTGGGCCGCCCGTACATGTACCATGATGATGCACATCTGAGTGGCTCTTACAACCAGATGCAAACATTGGAATCAAGGACGCTGAGTCGGGCTGAACAGGAGGCGGCAGCAATGGCCGGACTCACGTTACAACGGCAGCCATCTCCTGTGGGGAACTGGGTGGCATCCTATGGCCACAGTTCTTCGCCCAATGTGGTGCAAAGACAGCGTACCCTCAGTGGGACCCTGGCGCGAGAAGGTTACAATACAGGATGGAGGGAGGCGGAGCTGGCTAATCAATATTCATTTAAAGGCCCTTCCCACCGAACCATCAGCCGCATAAATAATCGTCAGGTGCAGCAACAACAGCAGCAAAGGCTGAGCAGCAGCTCAATGCAGTGGCAGCAGATGTCCACTGGGGGCACCAGTATGATGGGTGCTGGGCATTACCAGGGCACCATGAAGAGAGCGGGGTCTGTGCATAGTATGAAGAGTGTCGGTCGTGGTGTGGACGTTTATGACGGATTGGCCGTTGGAACCACAGATGCTTTTGGCGGGTAATGTAAAATTATTTTTTAATTGATCAGCTTATTGCCACAGTCATTTCCTAAGAAGAAGAAAAAAAGATTTGACACCATTTAGTCATGTTCTCATGCCATGTCTATATAATTCAAGCCTGTGTAGATATACAACGTAGAAGCATTTAATACAATGCAATATGCATGATGAGAACTTTTGCTTTAAATGCATGATGATACATCATCAGTTATTTTCACATCTTAAACACACATTACCATTCGAAATTTGATTTGATTTAAAAAAGTAATATTGTAAAATATTATTACATTTTAAAATTACGTTTTTAATTTGTGTATATTATTTTAAAATGTAGTTCATTCCTGTGATGGCAACGCTGAAATTTCAGCAGCCGTTACTCCAGTCTTCAGTGTCACATAATCCTTCAGAAATCATTAATATGATGATTTGGTGCTCAAGATACATTACACTCTTAAAAATAAAGGTTCTTTATTGGCATCAATTATTCCACAAAGAACATTTACCATCCATGGAATCTTTTCATTCCACAAAAGGTTCTTTACAGTGGAAAAAGGTACTTTAGATTATTAAAATGTTCTTCACACTAAGAAAAAAAGTTTATTTTAAGAACTGTTCACTGAAAGGTTCTTTGGGGAACCAAAACTGGTTCTTCTATGATATTGCTGTGAAAACCCCCTTTTGGAACCTTTATTTTTAAGAGTGTATTATCAAGACTGTGAAACAGTTGTGCTACTTAATATTTTTGTGGAACCTATGAAAAATTATTTCAGGACTCTTTGATTAATAGAACGTTCATAAGAACAGCGTTTATTTGAAGATGGTAATATGTAACAATCCAAAAGTCTTTAATGTCAATTTTAATAAATTTGAACCTTTGAATGGAAATGTATTAAATTATGCTTCAAATTATGACTCGCAAATTAAAAATTTTTATTCCATAAAATAACATTTCATGTGTAATCTATTTCAAGTATATTAGATTTTTATATTATATATTTATAACACTTTCCTTTTTGTTTTTGTGTGAATGAACAGAATCCATAACCTGGACATGACTACAGCAATCAGTTACATCTCTTCCACTGATGTTGCCATGCAAATGTTGGGAGCAGCCTATATACAGCATCAGTGTTACCATAGCAATGAAGCCAAGACCATGGTAAAAATATATACAGAGTTCTGGCATGAAACTCTAGATAGCGCAGTCCGATAGGTCTAACTCAATCTGACCTAATGACATCATTATCACATGGCTCAGCTGATTGGTTCTCTCCTGTATCGGTAGCCAATGAGCTCGCTGCTCAACATTCAAATATATGACTAGTGCTTGCTGTAGCAGTTGCAGCTTGTTTCAGAAACCCACCACCTTCCCCAGCTCCACCTGTATAGATCTATTTCTTACATGCTCACAGCAGCATGTTGTGGATGTATTGGCAGTAGCAAGTCTCGGTAATTGCTCTGCCACAGCAGCAGCAGCGTAGCAGATCTATTCCGCCAAGACCAAATACATTAACATTGTCATGTACATTACCATGCCAGTCCCTCCGAGAGTTGTCATGACAGAAATATAATTATATATTTATCAAATCAGCAATATACATTTGAAACAAAGGACACTATGGAAATAACACATACTGTACTATGCAAGAACTAAGGAAATTCAAATAGAGATCCAATTTTACCTTTATATTTCACACTAGTCAGTAAACCTCATGCTCTTATTAATGTCCTTGTAAAATATATTTAATATTGGTATGATTTTTCCAAATAACCACTAATATTTGATTTTTTTAACTTCAAAACATTTCACATTTCAGTCGAAATCAACAACAAAATGAGATATTTTTTTAATTTTGTGATTGGTTAAGATGTCATACTTTCCATTACCTTGGGGTCCATCCTGGGCAGACAGCAATTTGCTTACTTTGTATACGGCAACTTTCAGTCCAGGGCAGCAACAGAGCTCTGTTTGGACAGGATTAGAGGGCGTACACACAGGATGTGTTCTTCCTTTCAAAAACAGCTAGATGAAGTGCATCCGACAGGAACAGAATGCTGGGTCTAGTGACATGTTTTAAAAAGTTGAACTCTTATGAACTTCACAATCCATCTTAAAAACTCAAAGCTCATGTGAGATGCTGAAGAAACAGGCAGCAGCGACCAAAGGCTGATGCCTAAGTAGAAAAACCAGCTGTGTAAAAAATAGCGCAGAGGGAATCCTCCTCAAGTGGTTGGTTGCTTTCTCTGTTGAGTGGTCAATAGACAAAATGACCAAAATTCCTTTTAGAATCTTTAAAAGTAAACCATGTTCTAGGGAAGAAATTAAGTCAAAGAGGCAACTCTACAATTGGTTAAACAAATCTAGTTGTCAGCAAAATATATATTTGTATAATTAATGGAGCATGGCACTGCTCAAGGCTAAGCTGCTTTTTCTTTGCTATTGTTATGTTATACTCAAGCCAGATGGAGAGAATACCTTCACCCTGCCCTTAATCTTTATCCTGGACCTCAGGGGGCAGAACATTCCACCTGAGAGCACATCATAGCAAAACATAGACAGATGTCTGAGCAGGTTGCCATGTTGGGCTGAAAAAATGTTCAGGAGATTAACCTTTTGATTTTTGTCTATAAAGTTTGAAGCACAAAAATGGGATTTAGATATAGTACATGGGATCACTTAGGAATCAGGATAAGCAATAAAATGATTAACAAAAATTATTTCTCACAGAACTAAACTAGATGTTTTTCTTGTTGCACAGGTGCGCAGTTTGAAGGGCATCTCGGCATTAGTACAGCTGTTTAGCAGTGAGAACCAAGAGGTTCAGCGCTATGCGACAGGTGCTACACGCAACCTCATCTACGAGAATATGGACAACAAGACAGCACTTATCGAAGCCGGTGGCATTAGCAAACTAATTGGTGCTTTAAGAGAACCCGATGATGAACTACACAAAAATATCACAGGTATGTTTGTGTGAGTTTTGTTTTTCAGTGCAAGGTACATTTTTGGACTGTGAATACAAAGTGGCACTCGGGTCTTGATTCAGAACAAAAGTCCACCTGCATCAGTTGGGTGATCCAACTTGGAGCAGAATTGTCAGTGCAGACAGGTGGAGAGTTAAGAGCAGCGAGTGTATTTGGAGAAACAAAGAGAGAGTAGAAAAGAAAAAAGTGGTCTGGCTGTTTCCTGGAATCACTCCAAGTCTCAGATGCAGTGGGAAGTAGACTCCCAGAGGCCTTTGTGCTTTGTGAGCTCTGCTGTCACCCCCACCCCCTCACGCACCCACACTCACTTAATAAACAATCCTTGACATTCTTTCCTGCTGGACTCAGGGTTGCCAGGTCTCTTAGTGACATTTTATGACCTGTACTCTTATCTGTGTTGGCTTTAAACCTCACAGGACACTAGCAGCTTAGCGTTCCGTCTAGTAAACATCCCCATACTAAACAACGTTTGAGAGCTTGGACCATAAATGTAAAAAAAAAAACATTTTTATACATATTAATCAGACATTAACATATATTTCTACTAGATTACTACTTATGTTGCCAGGTCTCTTAGTGACATTTTATGACCTGTACTCTTATCTGTGTTGGCTTTAAACCTCACAGGACACTAGCAGCTTAGCGTTCCGTCTAGTAAACATCCCCATACTAAACAACGTTTGAGAACTTGGACCATAAATGTAAAAAAAAAATCATTTTTATACATATTAATCAGACATTAACATATATTTCTACTAGATTACTACTTATAATATGTGTAGTAGTTCTCAATTATGCACTTTTTGCAACATTTGAATTTTAATGCTTGACTAGTTTTCAATGACTGGGCAGTCACACTGTATGTTAATATATTTATCCCTGCAATGTCAGTTCATCAGCTATTTTCATAATGAAATGAATAAACATGTTTTAAATTTTGAACATAACTTTATTTATTTAATAATACAATTTATCAACAAAAATGTATTTTTTTTTATTACATAAATCCATTTAGTTTTATGAATGAATTATTTAGTCTTAATGGCAGAAAACCATATGATTTTTTTCTTATTTTTACAAACCACATGGTTTAGGTGGTAAAATTGGAAGGTCAGATTACAAAAAAAACAGTGATATAATTAAAATGTAATAGGTTATTAGCTGTTACAGTCCATTAGCATTTACGAATATATATTATATTTACAAGCAAAAAGCTAAACCCATTAAAGAGGACTAAATAATATAAATTATAAATGTCTTTGACAAATTTCTCTCTTTGTCTCTGTAGGCATTTTGTGGAACTTATCTTCTAAAGACAGTCTAAAGGAGAGGCTGGCCAGAGAGGGTTTGTCTGAGCTGACGGAGAGAGTGCTGGTGCCTCTGTCTGGAGGAGGAGATGCTGGTGTCATTCAACAGAGTGCATCTGAGGCTGATATTTTCTACAACACCACAGGCTGCCTCAGGTACACACCTCACATTTACATGCATGCATTTAAATGCATTTAAGTTCCAATACCTGCATGCACATGCGTGCACAGCATGGTCAACAATGAACTAGAGCATGGGGCAAAAATGTCAACGAATGTAGTAAAAAGCCCCAGATATTTAAAGGGGTCATATGATGCTTTTTTAAAGATCATTACTCTCTCACACACACGCGCGCGCGCGCACACGCACACACACACACGATGCGCAAAACTCCACGTTTGAACAGTCAGTAGCAAATACTTAAACTAAAAACAAAACAGTAGCTGATTCAGAAGCGCCAGATTGTCATAGCAAAGTCAGAATTACCTCCTCTCCTAGGTTCACGAAACGGTCGTCCATAAAATGCATTGCTGTTCTGTTGTAAGTGATCTTAAAGATTCCTAAATGCATCTACTTTCGGTAGGCCAAATAAAGGGCTTTTGCTTTCGCCTAGAAACACACAGCGTCTCCCTGACATGGCTGCTTCAACACTAACTGCGGTTACTGAAACCACGCCTTCTTTCTTTGCGTGCACATTTGGGCGCATTATGCAAATATTTCCACATAGTGAGGTAGATATGTGGGGGCGTGTTAGAATGAGCCGTTTTAGGGGGGTGTGGCAGAGTCTTAACTTTGATAAAGAATATCTCTTTGGTTTTGAGACTTTAGTCTTTGCAACTTCAGGGATCTTATCTATGCACAATCAGCTTGTAACACTCCAAAGAGAAAGGAAAACTTGAAATCGCATCATATGACCCCTTTAAATTGTGGGAGCATAAAATGTATCCGTAATGAATGCTTCATTTTAACATTGAAAAAATAACATAATATAAAATTATACTGTATATTTCGGAATATATATATTTCATCCTGTTATTGTGTGTTATGTCAGGTACTTGTATATGTGTTACAATTGTACCTGAAATAAAGCAAATAAAAATAAGAGTTAATTTCTGATGCACAGATAAACTGTGCACACAATCAGTCACATGTTTTCATTGGTTAACAACCTTAAATATGAATGTTTATGGCTGGTTGTCACTGTTTGTAATATGTAAGTTTGTGAAAGACACCAGACAAAGAGTATACAACGTGTCAGATTTCCCACTGGAAAGATTTATAGCCACAATAAAGATTAACCTGCTATAAATATTTCAACACAAATGCATGAAAAAAAAAAACATCTCGAGATGTTAACAACACCCCTTTTATACGCACTGAAGGAACCTGAGCTCGGTGAATGAAAGAACCAGGCAGCAGATGCGGGAAACTCGAGGGCTGGTAGACTCTCTGGTTGGATACATCGAAAACTCCCTACAGGAGGGAAAAGGAGAGGACAAGGTCAGACATGACAATCAACATTCAAATGTAATGTGTTAGCCTTGAGCCTAGTTCTCAGATGGCAATTAGAAAATGAATCTAATGAATCTGTAATCTACAACATCATTTCCAAAAGCATTTGAAATCCTCATTCTGTAATTCTGCGCCTCTAGGGAGTAGAAAACTGTGTATGTGTCCTGCGCAACCTGTCGTACCAGCTGTACTCTGAGATCCCTTCTTCAGTTCAGATGCGTTTGGAAGGACCCACTCGAGCACAGGACACGCGACACAACGACCCCATCGGCTGCTTCACACCACAGAGCAAGAAAACAAAAGATGTCAGTCACTCTTCCGCAGTCTTCTACACAAATTTTATTGTATTAGCAATATTATTAGCCTTACTTGGGAAATTTTTCACAAACCTAATCTGATATTTCATTAAAATCGCAGATTTTAAATAGGATATTCTTTGAATACATATACTATACTATACTATACTATACTATATACAGTATAGTGTAAATGATAATACATATACTACCATTAAACAGTTTGGGGATAGTGAGATTTGTTTTAAATGTTTTTGAAAGAAGTCACTTATGCTCATCAAGACTAAATTCATTTGATCAAAAATTTAGTAAAAACAGTAATGTTTTCTATTTTAATATTTTTTGGAAATATATTAATATGGTGGCAAAGCTCAATTTTCAGAAGCCATTACTCCAGTCTTCAATGTCACGTGATCTTTCAGAAATCATTCTAACATGTCTTATTATTATCAATGTTGAAAAGAGTTGTGCTGCTTAATACTTCTGTGGAAACCATGATACTTGTTTTTCAGAATTTCATTGATGAATATAATTTTTTTCAAAAACATCAACCTTTATTTGAAACTGAACATTATAAACGTCTTTACTTTCACTTTTGATCAATTTCATGCATCCTTGCTGGATAAAAGTATTAATTTCTTAAAAAAAAAAAATCTCACTCACCCCAAAACCTTTGAACAGTAGTGTAGTTGTCTCTCCAGTGCAATAGACAGAGGTATTATACTTCATATCTGCAGTCTGTCACTAATGAGTTTATAATGTGTCCCATTAGAGGAATCAAGACCTGACCACCTTCTCTGAAGTGGCACGAGTCCCTAAAGGAGCAGAGTGGCTGTGGCACCCTAAGATAGTCGCTCTATACAACCGCATCCTGCAGAGCTCCGAAACAAACACAGCCACCCGCGAGGCAGCGGCGGGAGCCCTGCAGAACATCACAGCGGGCGACAGCAGGGTGAGACACCAGATCTGACACTGAACTTTTCACAACTAAATTCCATTACTCATATTTAATCTAATTTGTGAGACGTAATCATATGTTATGTCATAATCTTAATTGTAGTTGAATGTGTCACTTTTAGCACTGATTGTAATGTTCAGTGTGTTCTTAAACTCTCCTACTTATTCTGTCTGCATGTTTTTCCCATAGAATTTTTCCATTTCTCATTGTTCTCCTATACTCTTATGAAATCTCTGTGAAATCCCCCATTTGGAGCCTTTATTTTTAAGAGTGCATGTGTCTTTGTGTTTTATCTGGCTGACAGTATAACTAATTATTCTCTGTCTCTCTTGTTTTCCTTCTCTCACCATTTTCCTGTGTTCTCTGTTAGTGGGCCTCTGTGTTGAGTCGTGTGGCGCTGGAGCAGGAGCGGATGTTGCCGGTGATTCTCGACCTGTTGCGAAGCCCCACAGATGCCGAGTTCCGTTCTCTCACGGGTCTGCTGAGGAACCTCTCCCGACACTGCAAAAACAAAGCTGACATGGGTTAGTGAATGACTTTCTGCTCCAGCTCCAGTCTTTAATTACAACTTAATGTGTAAAACATCCCAGCCAAGATTTCAACATTCTGGCAAAGAAAATGTCTAGATCAGTAAAAACCTACATGAAGTTTTGCGCAAGACAATAACTACGAAAAAGCTTCTGACAATCTATATTTTTCTTCTCACTTGCCAAGAGTGCGCCGGTCCCCCACGTAGTATTAAATGGATTTCTTACACATTGTTTTTACTCCCACACATTCTTTTCAGCTCCCATCAGACTCATACTTGTATCATTCCCAGTATCCGCTGCCGCCCGTTTATCCCCACCCTGACCTCAGTTCTCTGCTTCACTGTAATCAAAAAAATAAGTATCGCTTTTTATTTCTCCTCTTTCCTACTACTTGTTTCACTTCTGTTTCAGTTTTTCATAACCATTTCTTACTATGTGTCAATAACAAGTTGTTGTTATTTTAGCATGTGTGTTTGGCTCAGTGTTGTTTTTTTAGGATTACTGATAAACTAATGTAGTTTGATGGTTTGGCGTATTGAGACCAAACTTGCTGTGTGTTATAATAAACGTGACCTGAGACTACCTGCAGTGTTTCGGCGCAGTGCCCCCTAGTGGTCAGGAGATATGAAAAATTAATATTTTTGCTTATAACTTCTGAATGGTTTGGCCAAAAATCACAAAACATTCGGCCATTTTGAATTTAGTCAAAAAATGCAATATTTTAAAAACGCTTAGACTTTGTTATTACGAAAATCGGTATGCATCTTCGGCACCATGCCCTGATGGCACTCAAAAAGTTTGGGCGCAGCGCCACCTTGTGGTCAAAAGTTACAAAGCAATTTATAAAAATGCTAATAACTTTTGCATACATTATAATATTGTAATGAGACTGATTCCTTGCATCATGCTGAGAACATCGATACCAATTTTGCCATAATTGGCTGAACTTCCTGTCCGCCATTTTGATTCATGTTGAAAACCTACTTTTTCGAACTCCTCCTAGACCGTTAGTCCAATTTTCACCAAATTTGACTCGGATCATCTTCAGACCAAGCTGGCAAAAAGTTATGGATTTCGTGTCGATATACGAAACGGTTTTCGTTTAGAGCATCAACGAATTTGCTGGTTAAGATGCCAAAATGCATCTGAGGCTGTATCTCTGCAAAGCTTTGACATATTTGCACCAAACTTTGTATGTGCCATTGTCACAAAAATCGAGTCAAATCATCTTCACACTGTGCTGACAAAATGTTATGGATTTCGTGTCGATAGACGAAAACGTTTTTTGTACAGCGCTGCTACAAATTTTAGGCACAGTGCCAAAATGACTCCCCATGCCATGCTTAGCTCCTCAATTTGCCTCTGGAGTGCTTGGCCCCGTGATTGCTGCTTGCAGCTATATTTCCATCTAAATTTGTTATTGCTTCCTACCCTTAGCTACCAAGGTGGTGAATATTCTGGTGAACAAACTCCCCAGTGATGGACATCAGAAAGAACCTTCTAGTGACGTGGTGGTCAACATCTGTGGGGTTCTCAACAACCTGGTTACAGGAAGCTCTCTAGCTGCGAGAGATATCACTTACTTTGATGGACTACCCAAGCTGGTCAGCATTAAGACATCTCATGACAACAGGTGAAAAAAAACAACATTTTGAAAGAAATTAATGTGTTTATTCAGCAAGGGAGGATTGAATGGATCAAACATGAGAGTAAATACGTTTTTAATGTTACTAAAATGTTTTATTTCAAATTAATGCAGTTTATGTAAACTTTCTATTCCTCAAAGAGTCCTGGGGAAAAAATGAAAAGAGCAAGACGTACTTAAAAGCTGATAATAATTGGTTACATATGGAGAAGGAGAAAAAAAGAGCATGTCACAAATGTGAATATTTTCATTTGTGAGTAAAATCTGACCGAATCTGACCAAAACAAGGTCAAAATTGTGTATAAATTTCAAATTTACTGTGATGGAGTTGAAATAATGTGGCATTTTAGGATTACACTTAACAATAAATAACTAATTTAAGTAATGCTTTACTTAAAACCCTTATGTATAATGCGTTAGAAAGTTATTCATAATGAATGTTATAATGCATTGTAACACTTCATAAATAATTGTAACCAAAGTTAAAAGGCATTATTGTTGTTTGTAATGCATTGTAACACTTCATAAATAATTGTAACCAAAGTTAAAATGCATTATTGTTGTTTGTCATGTGTTTCAATGCATTATACTTTCTAAAAGTGTGTTCAATGAATAGATAAGTATTATAATGTATCATAACTGTGGTTACAATTATTCATGAGACCATACAATGCATTATAAGGTGCATTACAAGGCATAATTACTGCATTAAACAAACTTTCATAATGCATTATACATAAGGGCTTTTAGTAAAGTGTTACCAAACGTTGTAATCAGATATTTAGGATTGAAGGTGCTAGTGTAAGAATTGTCATTTGAAAACCCATATTTGTAGTCCACTATTCAAAATATTGGTTCTTTTATGGTGCTTACAGCCCTGTTACTTTAAACCTGAAGTGAGAAAGTATCATTTCTTTGAAGTTCGGCTGGAACTCAACTGATATGATAAGAAATCAGCAAGGTTTCTTGACATTTTCAGGCATAAATCATACTCTAAATAATCAATTTATATTGGACCTCACCTACCATCTCTCATAGCATTATTGTTGTAATATAGACTATGCTGTTGCATTATTTAGCTGTTTAATCAAGAGCACAATGTCCCAGCGTTGCTTCTCATGTTTCTCCTTCTTATTCTGTCTCAGTCCTGGGAAGCTAAAAGCCGCCAGGGCCGCCTCCACCGTTCTGTCCAACATGTTTCAGTACACCAAACTTCACAAAGATTACAAACAGGTGAGTCTTAGCGTAAAACCCAGCTAAAAGCACAAATGAATGTGTTACTGTTCAGAGTTGCAAGTAGTAGGTGTGTGACAAAGGCCTCTTCTCTGTAATTTGATATTAAATGGATACCTTACTGTATACAGACTTTGCACTGATGGGTATTGTGTGCATTTGCTTACCAAGTATCAGCCTGCTTGGCCAATGGTCAGCTGTTTTATTATGGAAAGTCAATAAAAATGGGCGGTTACAGTGTGTGAATAGCTCAGTTAAGGATACTGTAAAGCTGTTCAGATGCTCTCCTATGTGATATCAGCTCTCTCAGTCAGTTATATTACTGAGCTGGAAAAATATTTACCTACAACCTGTTACTGATTACCAGACATGACTCTTCTGTGTCTCCTGTTTTTACTGTTAAAATGACTTTTCTTTTCTCATGTCTTTAACTATACTGGAGCATATTTACACAAAATGAATTTACTGTGAACACACGCCAAAAACTGATGACAAAAGAAACTATTAACAAACTCAGATAAAGTTTTTTTTCCCCCCAAGACATGTCATTTAACATGGTTTTGTTGAATTAAATAGTTAAAGCCAAAAGTTACATATAGGAAGAGACCATTTGACTCATATGTGACTAACTGTAAATCCTTGTAAATGTACAGTATGATATTCAAATCTAAAGTGAATACTAAAATAAACTTGTAATGAATGTACAGAAAAAAATAACTAGATTTTGTGATCAGAATATGATTGTACAGATTATTTCAAAAATATAACCCAATAAACAAAGTTGAGGTGCACAGTTCTACTCATAGATATCTAAACAAAGCCCAAACAAAACTTGATTCAAAGCACGTCACAAACTGTGCAATCTAGTGATTTATTCTTCCTTGGAAGTGCTCATTGTTGCAGGCCAGTACTTTTGTTATCAAAGAGGTCATTTTTTACCAGCTCTTGCCATTTTTATGTGTTGAGTGCATCAGATGGTCAGTAAATTGACTGTGGGCGGTTCATGGGTTTGCTTGTCTGAGACTGAGACTAGTTAAAGTCTGTTGCGTGTCTGTGGTGTTCAAAATGGCTTTGGTCAGATCAGTGGTCCATCTGAACTGTGACAGTGGAATGCAGGATGTTCCATTCTTCTTTCCACTATCTAGATACAATGTACCAGTATATTTCAGCATTATATGACTACTACCGTTTATATTTAGACTGGTATACACTACTCATTTAGAATTGCTGGTCATTTCTCTTTTTCTGTTTTTAATTTTACAGAAAGGGTTCACAAGACGAGATTTCACGGATATGGCCATCTAATCTCGGTCCATGACTCAGTGCTAAACTCAGTGGACAAGATGGAATTAGACATCCATGGGATTTTACACCAAAGTCACAAAGAGAATGCGAGCAGCCTGTTTCTCTCAAACACACACACACACACACACACATATTGTGACCTGTAGTGGAGTGAGTGAACTCTAAAGTTTTTACTAAGTATAAATTTTAGTCAGCGGCACCATCAAGTATTACAACATGCCGGAAAGAAATGCTTGCAGAGCACTAAGTCTAACAGACAGGCTGAGATGCACACTTGTGTGTGTGGTTGAATGGCTGAATTAATGATATGAACCCGAGGCCTATTTGAGAGAAGGCAGCTTATAGACATGAAACATTAACAGCCATTAGTTCCAGTAGCAACATGTTACTATGAAGAATTCAAAGACTAATTCATTTTCATCAGACCTGCTTATTTTACATAGTTTTGAAACGTAAGCCTGTCCAGCTTGTCCATTTTATGGTCTGGAAAGAGAAACGGAAGTGAACTGGGAACTAAAATGTTGTTACAACTAAAGAAACAGATTTTGTTGGTTTTGCAATAAATATATATGCAATTTTTGCTTTCCATGTAACACTGTTGTGGTTGTTACAGTTACATTAGCCTTGGATTTTGAGTGCAAAAGAGATTCTAAATGACATTATATCTGAAATAAACCTTTGAAGCCTTACTCTGAAAGCACAAATATGACAAACCTATTGCCTTTGGAAATAAATAGAAATGCATATTTGAACATTTGTATGTGTAATTTCCAGAGAATTTTGTAGCAAAATAATTTCCTGCCTTGTTGTGTGCCATTTGCAAAGATTAAACAAATAACCACCAATAATTTTGATATAACTTTCTCAAGTTTGATGTGCAGTCAATGTTATTTTCCACCTCACACAAATATAACACATGAACTAAATTGCTTTTAATGTACTTTATATCCTTTTTCTGAATCAATCCATGTATGCATCAGAGCATATTAATATAACACTTATGCTATTTATCAAATATGGTTCTGATCGTAATTATGAATGAATAAATTCATTAATGTTGAGCATACACTATATGAAGAGTTCAGATGCAAAAGCCTATAAGTGCCATTTGAAACTTTCTTCTAAAATTAGTAATTTTTTTTACCAGGCTCCTATGTGTAGGTTCAGTAATTTCACTTTAATGGCAGTGAATAGGTTCTTTTCATTGCCATTAAAGTGAAATAACATAAGCATAGCAGCCTGAGAAAAATACTAATTTTAGTAGAAATTTCAGCAGATGGCATGTAGAGGCACCTGAACACTTAATACACACTCTCCAGAATGGGAACTGATATAAAAAGTCTTGTGTATGCATACTCAACTCTTTTCTTCTTCTTTTTTGGAAGGCTTCTTGAGGCTAATGGCTGACAGGTTGGAATGCATTATTGGTCAGTGTACAATTGTTGTGGTCTTTAGTTGAGTGCATGGGAACATCCTGAGCCACCACTGACCAAAACAGCTCTCTCTTTAATATAGAGACAGAATTGTAAAGCGCTGATAAACAGCTCTGGCCCGACTTTACTCAGAGAGACAGAGAGTTCAGTGGATGAAGACAGGGTCAGGGAGGGAACAGAGAGATGTTTGTTTTTAAAGATCATCTGCCCAGCATTTTCCTAACAGAGACAAATTCTTAAAGACAGAAGTCAAATTCAAGGCAGGGAAGTGCTCATTGTTGCAGGCCAGTACTTTTGTTATCAAAGAGGTCATTTTTTACCAGCTCTTGCCATTTTTATGTGTTGAGTGCATCAGATGGTCAGTAAATTGACTGTGGGCGGTTCATGGGTTTGCTTGTCTGAGACTGAGACTAGTTAAAGTCTGTTGCGTGTCTGTGGTGTTCAAAATGGCTTTGGTCAGATCAGTGGTCCATCTGAACTGTGACAGTGGAATGCAGGATGTTCCATTCTTCTTTCCACTATCTAGATACAATGTACCAGTATATTTCAGCATTATATGACTACTACCGTTTATATTTAGACTGGTATACACTACTCATTTAGAATTGCTGGTCATTTCTCTTTTTCTGTTTTTAATTTTACAGAAAGGGTTCACAAGACGAGATTTCACGGATATGGCCATCTAATCTCGGTCCATGACTCAGTGCTAAACTCAGTGGACAAAATGGAATTAGACATCCATGGGATTTTACACCAAAGTCACAAAGAGAATGCGAGCAGCCTGTTTCTCTCAAACACACACACACACACACACACATATTGTGACCTGTAGTGGAGTGAGTGAACTCTAAAGTTTTTACTAAGTATAAATTTTAGTCAGCGGCACCATCAAGTATTACAACATGCCGGAAAGAAATGCTTGCAGAGCACTAAGTCTAACAGACAGGCTGAGATGCACACTTGTGTGTGTGGTTGAATGGCTGAATTAATGATATGAACCCGAGGCCTATTTGAGAGAAGGCAGCTTATAGACATGAAACATTAACAGCCATTAGTTCCAGTAGCAACATGTTACTATGAAGAATTCAAAGACTAATTCATTTTCATCAGACCTGCTTATTTTACATAGTTTTGAAACGTAAGCCTGTCCAGCTTGTCCATTTTATGGTCTGGAAAGAGAAACGGAAGTGAACTGGGAACTAAAATGTTGTTACAACTAAAGAAACAGATTTTGTTGGTTTTGCAATAAATATATATGCAATTTTTGCTTTCCATGTAACACTGTTGTGGTTGTTACAGTTACATTAGCCTTGGATTTTGAGTGCAAAAGAGATTCTAAATGACATTATATCTGAAATAAACCTTTGAAGCCTTACTCTGAAAGCACAAATATGACAAACCTATTGCCTTTGGAAATAAATAGAAATGCATATTTGAACATTTGTATGTGTAATTTCCAGAGAATTTTGTAGCAAAATAATTTCCTGCCTTGTTGTGTGCCATTTGCAAAGATTAAACAAATAACCACCAATAATTTTGATATAACTTTCTCAAGTTTGATGTGCAGTCAATGTTATTTTCCACCTCACACAAATATAACACATGAACTAAATTGCTTTTAATGTACTTTATATCCTTTTTCTGAATCAATCCATGTATGCATCAGAGCATATTAATATAACACTTATGCTATTTATCAAATATGGTTCTGATCGTAATTATGAATGAATAAATTCATTAATGTTGAGCATACACTATATGAAGAGTTCAGATACAAAAGCCTACAAGTGCCATTTGAAACTTTCTTCTAAAATTAGTAATTTTTTTTACCAGGCTCCTATGTGTAGGTTCAGTAATTTCACTTTAATGGCAGTGAATAGGTTCTTTTCATTGCCATTAAAGTGAAATAACATAAGCATAGCAGCCTGAGAAAAATACTAATTTTAGTAGAAATTTCAGCAGATGGCATGTAGAGGCACCTGAACACTTAATACACACTCTCCAGAATGGGAACTGATATAAAAAGTCTTGTGTATGCATACTCAACTCTTTTCTTCTTCTTTTTTGGAAGGCTTCTTGAGGCTAATGGCTGACAGGTTGGAATGCATTATTGGTCAGTGTACAATTGTTGTGGTCTTTAGTTGAGTGCATGGGAACATCCTGAGCCACCACTGACCAAAACAGCTCTCTCTTTAATATAGAGACAGAATTGTAAAGCGCTGATAAACAGCTCTGGCCCGACTTTACTCAGAGAGACAGAGAGTTCAGTGGATGAAGACAGGGTCAGGGAGGGAACAGAGAGATGTTTGTTTTTAAAGATCATCTGCCCAGCATTTTCCTAACAGAGACAAATTCTTAAAGACAGAAGTCAAATTCAAGGCAGTTTATCCGCAAGAGGAAAATGGTAATTAAAAAGGAAGATTAAGACCTTTAATGTCTCTAAATTACAAAGGCACTCCACATTTTACGCATATCTTGTTTGAGTGGTATGAGCCAGCCAAGTATATTTGGCTGAACAGAAAAGCCCAACGCAGCCACAGAAATATGCACACATGAAATTACTCAGTTCCCCGTGTGTGACCCAGCAACACTTAGCAGTAGTTAAAAAATGTTGCCGTTTTATATAAAAAGAGTGAATGTACAAGTTCTGCTACAAGATAAGACACAGCTGGCTCATCTTTTCAAGGTCTATTATTAGAAGATATGTTAAAAAGTAAGATTTATTGATATTTTAGGAAGGTTTATGAATATTTTAAGAGCAAACAACAATGAAAGAACACAAACCTCCTTCACATTCCATTTATAATTATTTCTACTATTAAATTCTTGCAAAATTATGAAGGGGAAGTAACCTAATATAGCTTATCTTAAGCAACTGACAGAATAAGACAAAACACACTGGCCAAAAGTAACTATGTGATCTCTTTGTGCAACACCAGTACTCATTCTTCGTCTGAAGCAACTCAGCAGTGACACCTTAAGGAGGAAAAAATGTTGACAGTTTTAATTCAACTTCAACATTTATTTCATCCCATTACTTCATTTCTGGAACATAATTAATGAATACATCAAAAATACAATATCAAAATATATTTATATTTAATAAGAAAGACAGCTGTTTAGAAAAGCCATGGACAGCATTGTAAAGAGCATATCACACACAGGCATAACTTCCCGTATTTTTCCTTTATGTCACATTAAGGTCTTTGGATTTACATAAAAAGTCAGTGAAGCCAAAGATTGTTTGAAGCTTTCTTACTTTTTAAAAGTAAACACCAAAATATATAAATATATCCTGTTAAAATAGTCTTCTAGTCAACATAAATCATTGTAAAATAACATTTTGGCAACAAAATTTATGGATACTTTTAGTCTTGTTTCATACTAAATAAAAAAAAAATGCATCAACTGTCTGATTTTACATTTTCACAGTTCTTTTTTTAAAAAAGGTTAATTTTCTTTCCTTGCTCAGAAACAATTAATTTATGATACAACCAAAAATGTATGGTGAATCCCTCTGAAGCGGAGCAAATATGACTCATCCTGAAGGAAAACTAAACTGCAAAGCGAGCAAAGCTCCAATAATGGCTCTAAAAGTAGTGAAGAGATATGTCTCACGTATGGATACAAGTGAGATGATGATCTCAAATACAGAAATCTTCCTTGTGTAAAGTCTTATTGTGCACACGGAAGGCAGGTTTTCAAATCTCTGATCTGATCTCTGGTCTGAACCTTCAACGTTCACACTTCAGTGGATCTGCTGTTATATATTGCAGTTGCTTCCCTGTTAAGAGACAGAAAAACAAGAACAGTTAATAAGCATCACAGAGAGGCTTCGCACTGGACTTCTGAATATTTTAATATAACTTTACAACAAATGCAAAGCAGCAAGAACGAGTTATATCGGTCTTACTCAAGTAGACTTACTCAAGTTCCTTTTTCAGTCTTCTCAGTTTGTCGTCTAGCCTGTCATTTTTCACTCTGATGGGACTGTCAGGTATAAACCAGGCTGCAATAAACTTGCACATCACCACTACATGCTGAGCAGAGAGAGAAGCACAGAAGAGCTCAGACAATGTTTAACCAAAAATGATACAATAAATACAATAAAACAGAAAGTGAAGTTGAATAGCTCTAATATCTGTACCTCGAACAGAATAACAAAGGCAAAGCGAAGTGCCAGAATGAGCCAAAACTGAGAGGTGAGACTCTGGTCTTCATCACTGCGGTAGTCTTTGTAACTGTAAAATACACAATACACATTCAATGCACAATTTCCCATATTAGCCCGTATGAACAAAGCAATAAAGTTCATCTGCATGATTAAAAGGTACATCAAAATCCAACGAAACAAGTGTCACCTGCACTGCGTAATATTATATCCATTCTCTATCAAGTCCTTGAAGTCTTTTTTGACGTACACATTGGACATAAATGCTGTTGCCAGAGTGTTGTTTATATATCCTGTCATACAGCTGTCAAGACAAAATAAATGTACTCATTACAGGAGAAATCTAGTGCCATATATGCTTAAACAAATCAACAAACAAACTTTTTATTTTTTGCCAATAAAATGTGGTGGGATGAACAGGTGGGGGTGGGGGTTATTTGGTTTCCTACTCACTCCAGGCTTGTACTATTGCTGGTAGCACAAGGTCCGTAATGGTAACGATACACCAGACGGGGTATGAAGTCAGAGGAAATCCCAATCACTAGTCCATTAGCAATGACAGCCATCACCCCAACAGCTTCTAATATTCTAGTCCACACACCTGTCAGAGGAGAATAAACGGCACATTATGTTTACTTGATGCTGAAAACTGACATACATGTCATCATCTACACAAATACAGTAGCTATTCACCGATGTCATTTGTCTTTTTGGGCACTAGGCGGCGCTCAAGGCTGACCATCTTGATGGCATCCAGTCTGATCTCAAATATGTTATTGATAAGGGCCAATAAGGGAGCCAGAGGGAACGCAGCCACAAAGATGGTGGTGAAACTGAACTGAAGAACTAATGACACAGAGAACAGTATGTGTTAGTGGAAGATATTTTAGCATGGGAACATTACCACAAAAAATAAAACGTGGCTTTACTGTAAAGATTACTCAAACAAATGTCAAAATTAGTGCTGTCAAATGATTAATCGCATCCAAAATAAAAGTTTTTTTTTTCACACAGTTTATGTGTGTATACTGTGTATATTTATTATGTATATATAAATACAAACACATGCATGTATATATTTAAGAAAAATATGTTACGTTTATATATTAAATATATTTATATATAATATAAATTATATGGATATAAATATATACATGTAAATATTTTCAAAATATATACTGTATGTGTGTGTATTTATATATACATAATAAATATACACAGTACACACAGATATATTATGTAAATAAAAACGTTTATTTTGGATGCGATTAATCGCGATTAATCGTTTGACAGCACTAGAATATAAACTAAAACACATAAAAAGATGTTATCAGTAAGTCAGCGGTACTGTAAAACTAGTTTGTACTGAAGGCAGGTAACCTAGCAAGATACCAACCCATTTCCAAAAACTCATTAAACAAGCTGAAAGCATTAACATCAGTCAGGTCGTAGTTTTCCATCCAGTTACGAAGCTTGCAGAGGTCACATGGGTCGAAGTTGCCCTCCTCCTCTCGACATGCCTTCCGGTAACAGTTACCACACTTTCTGCGCATCGTCTTGGCTTTCGTCCGCTTAAAACACAGCTTTAACCAGCTGCGGCCACCAACAAAGAAAAAGAAGCAGAGACAGAAAATGAGAGAAATCCAAATAAATACTGTATTTTTTTTTTTATCTGGAAAAATATGAAGATTTGATCTTATTTGGTTTTAGTGCATACAGTATTTTAGAAAACACTTACGGCACTGTGAACTCAAATATGTTGTTGATTGTTTGTTTGAGCAACAGAATAACAGCCATCTGGATGAAGAGATCTGTAAGGCAGCCACTTGGATGACACTAAATCACAGAATTTTTTTGTTTGCAATTAGATTCACACTTTGACTAAAAGTGTCTGACAAATGCATAAATATAGCTAAATATGCATTTCGAAATATAAATGTAATATAAAATAATACTGGCATGACATACCTCTTCAAGTCTCCATTTCCCTGCAATTCGAACATAGTTTCCTGGATAGCCATTGATCCTAAGTACAGCATAAAGAGACGCTTTGAATAGTCTGCCATGCACAAGAGAAAATAACTACAAAAGCATACACACATACACACAATTACCTTCCTAGAAAGAATGCCACATAAAATAGAGACGAGAAGAGAGTAAAGAATTGAAATGTGAACATCTTCACTGTGAAGCTCTTCTCTGTGGCTGCAAAAGAGCGGGGTTTTTCTGAAAATAAACAGGTATTACTATATTTTAGTACAGGTAGTTTGTCAGTTTATTATTAATGTAATCGATTTCATGCTAACAACATTTAATACCCACCGAAGTCACACAGTTTGAAGGCCACAATTTTGTTGACCTAAAAAAAAAGAAATGAATCTATTATTTTCTTCCAAGCAATTTCTTTCCTCATTGGACAGTTTATCTAGCAGTACTTACCCGAGTCATGACCTGAATAGTAATGTAGTGCAGCACTGCTCCAGATAACATGGCTATTGTGGAGGAATGATCACGCAGAAAGTGCCACGTGCTTTGGGACAACAATATTGCCGTTAAAACACGGCAGATGACCAGAGCATGGGTCAGACCTATGATCACCACCAGCTGAACACAATGAAGATAAATTATTATTTGTTACATGGTTTGTTTGGATGTGTAAGTAGTAAGTGAAAGTTTCTCACCACTAATGTGACCAAAAGAAGCACCACGATGCTGCGCAGGTAGGAATGTCTGAACTCTTTTGGCTTACACTTGGGGTTATTTACGATCTCCAAAATCAATTCTTCCTGTGCATAGACCAAGTTATTTGGCTCCATTAGAAGATGCACCTTAAATATGCTAAAAGTGATGATGAGGAAAAAAGTAATAACCCTTACCTCCTCCTCGCACCAGTCAAACACTTTCCACTTTGACACATACAGAGCTCGATGTCTCTTCCACAGCTCCAAGAACAGGGTTGCTAGTCAAACAACATCACAGTACTTCAACATCTATGTCATATCGCATAGAAATATGGATTTCATTTTTGCTAAATGGCAAAAACTCACCCCAAATTGCCATGAACATGGCAAAAGCCACTGTCCCTTCATTGTCGAATAGTTGGCTCACCTGTTTGCAAGCATTTACTTCGTTAACACAACTAGTCAAGAACACACAGAGAAGCACTGGCAGATAATAGTGCCGTTTATTTTGAATACACACTACTGTTCAAACGTTTGGGTTAGTAAGATTTCTTTTTGAAAGAAATTAACACTTTTGCTTAGTAAATATGTACTACAAATAACAATGACATTTATAATGTCATATCAAAATATTTCTTATTCAAATATATGCTGTTCTTTTGAACTTTCTATTTATCAAAGAATTCTGAAAAAAAATAATGGTTTATACAAAATTATTAAGCACCACAACTGTTTCCAAATCAGCATATCAGAATGATTTCTGAAGGATCATGTGACACTGAAGACTAGAGTAATGACTGCTGAAAATTCAACTTTGCTGTCACAAAAAAAATATTAAAATAGAAAACATTTGTTTTAAATTGCAATATTATCTCACAGTATTAGAGTTTTAACTGTATTTTCGATTTTATCAAAGAATTCTGAAAAAAAATAATGGTTTATACAAAATTATTAAGCACCACAACTGTTTCCAAATCAGCATATCAGAATGATTTCTGAAGGATCATGTGACACTGAAGACTAGAGTAATGACTGTTGAAAATTCAACTTTGCTGTCACAAAAAATATTAAAATAGAAAACATTTGTTTTAAATTGCAATATTATCTCACAGAATTAGAGTTTTAACTGTATTTTCGATCATATAAATGCAGACTTGGTGATCATAAGAGACTTCTTTCAAAAACATTCAAAACCCTTACCAACCCCTATCTTTTAAATGATAGTGTACAGCAATATTCAGCACTTTTCAACACTATTAACTGTTGTATATGATATACAACAATTAAAGGGTTAGTTCACCCAAAAATGAAAATTCTGTCATTAATTACTCACCCTCGTGTTGTTCGAAACCCGTAAGACCTTCGTTCATCTTCGGAACACAATTTAAGATATTTTTGATGAAATATGAGGGCTCTCTGACCCTCCCATAGACAGCAAGGTAACTACCACGTTCAAGGTTCAGAAAAGTGGCGTGTGGCGCTGATGATGTCATGACGCCGGATCTGGGTCAGCGCTCGCGTCATGATACTGTCGTGAACGCGCATCCAAAGTGACGCAGTAGAGACGAAAACGTGGAAGGACCTTGAACGTGGTAGTTACCTTGCGGTCTATGGGAGGGTCAGAGAGCACTCAGATTTCATCAAAAATATCTTCAATTGTGTTCCGAAGATGAACGAAGGTCTTACAGGTTTGGAACAACACGAGGGTGAGTAATTAATGACAGAATTTTCATTTTTGGGTGAACTAACCCTTTAATAGTGTCGAAAAGTGCTGAATTATAATTAAACAGTGACTTGTTTATTCACTGACCTTGGCATATGTACAGGTGTCAGACAGGTTCCACACGCTGCATCTTATGTCACATCTTGGGCACATGATGATGTTGGAGTCACAGACTTCATGACTGTACGAACACACCACAATACACAAACACCAACAGCAATTTAGAGAGAATTGGGTGTAGATTCAAATCAGATTAGTCTGACTGAATTTGATCTGTCATCTGTCTCTACACCTCAACACTCACGTGAATCTGTTTGCTCTAAATATACTCACATGAGCGGACTTGTATTGAAGAAGGCAAGGCCGTACAAGAACACAACGATACCAATAACAGATGCAGGGACGAGCATGCGTGTGTACCAGCCCAGCCACAGGTAATACAGTGCCACTTTCTCCCCGAAATAGTCCCTAAAATTTACGTGCATACAGATAGTGTTAAAAAAATATGATCCAGAGACAGGGAGCAAGATAAAACAAGGAGTACTTACTTGATATCAGTGACAGGCTGTTGAAAAAGCTTCATTACTGCCAACCAGCTTGCCCACTTCTTCTTTAGTTTTTTCTGCTCTTTTTTCTGAAGAGACAAGTCAACAATGTTTAACACAACCTTTTAGAATAAAAAGCTCAGCTATTTATTTTATGATTCGTTTGGTTACAGTGTAGATGAATATAACAAATAAGGACTTAAAGACATTTACCTCATGCAGACAGAAGATGGACTCAAAAGCACCTTGACACAACAGGTCCCTAAGGCCCTCTTACAGAGTAAAATAGTGGATAGAGACATTGATAATATTAGACTCAGTTTTTGTCCCTTTCTAATATTTCTTAAAACAAATTGAACATTAATGGGGCCTTTTAATATGTGCTTAGGCAAATGTAAACACATTTAGATTCAATTTAGTTTTAAATTACACCCATTTTATGTATAGCTTTTTTTATACAAAGTTTTTGAAAGGCTTAATGATGAAAAGAAAATCTTAAAACATTAAAACAAATCTTAATGACCCCAAACTATCAAAAGGTAGTGTACATTCTTAGTTTCAGGCTCAGAATGAGACAAGACAACAATGGGGGAAAAAAAGATGAACTGAAAGTGAAAATGAAAGACAGAAAGAGGAAAAATGTACCTCCTGATCCAATAAAGGTATTGTTCAAGACAAAGTGGACAATCCTGATTCTATGAAACATGGAAATAGAAACTCATTACAAAAGCTTTGAATGGAACAACAGATTTCAAATGCATAATTACTGTGACCCTCACCTGGTGCACAATGAGACGGACAAGTCACACTTTTGCTCTCCACTCCAGTTACAGGCATCAGACACCTTTAGTAAGTACTTGTACTTTGCAAAAATCTCCTCAGGTGCACAGACACCGAAGAACACCTTTCCAGCATGTTCAATTCTCTGTTCAACAGAAATGAGAGCCTTAAGTAAGAACATTTTAAAAGCTGAAAAAATTTAACTGAAAGACACAACACTAATGTATGTGACGGTGACATAACATACAGTCACTTTAATGTTCTTCTGTTTCAGTTCGCAGATAAAGGCATCCTGCTTCTTGAAGATTCGGTCCTCCATGTCCTCCACTTTATCAGCCACCAGGACATAGTCATATAATCGAGGAAGGTACAAGTTACGCTGAATGAAACAAAAGCAGAAACAACTAGGTTAAGACAGAGAGAATCTAGCAGCAGACATGCTATTTTTCTGGGAATATCAATTATCGATCAGATGACTGTATTATTGCCGACTGTTGGTTTTGTGTCGGTATTTGTGTCTGTGACTGTCACTTGGTTTTCTCAGGAAGTTTAGGTCATGCAAGGCAAGTGGTGATGTGAATGTGGCATTATGACCATAGTGTGGTAATTTTATCATGTGCTTTGCATGTGTACTACTTATCATAACTGAACATGTGCTCATGTAAAAATATCACTGTGTGTGGTGACTGTTGTATTGAAGCCAGTTGGTCAACAAATGCACAAAAACACATGTGGCATGGTTTCTTTTCATACCTGTGATGGAAGTAAAGGCTCATTTCCATCGTCCAGCTCATGCAAAGCCACATCTTCCTGCAATACACAGGAATGACAAAGAATAAGTAAAGAACACTTTATATGCATAAATATGTGAACTCCCTCAGTCTGAATCAGAATTCTACATCTGCTGCCACTGTCCCTCATGTATTGTGGACAGCAGAAGACTTCTGTATGTACTTAAAATTAATCAACACAATCTCTTTAACTGACATACTGTAAAGGAAAATGTGCATAATGCAAACTGACATTTGTTTGTGAAGCCAGCCTTATCTCAATTGAAACGCAAATGTCTAACCCATCCTCATGCAAGTTATTACAGTGAAGCTGGACAGTAATACTTAATGACTAACCTTTATACTATAAAAAGCAAACTGACCATATTATAACAGTGGGATCCTTTTTTTTTACAATGAAGATTTTTGCTCACATTGCTCACATTTAAAAAAATAATTAAATTAGTATAAATTAATTTTACTAGACGTGTCAGATTTTTGGATCCAAGTGTATCTGGACTTCAGTGTAGCTTATTTACGGGTCTTTCAGAAACCATGTGTTTGTGAAAAAATGGGATGGGAATTATATTATAGGATTATGCATATCATTTATAACGTCAAAGGACATGAAACAAATCATCTATGTAAAAAAAAAAATCAGAACTCTTTTTCATAAAATAACTTTGCTTTTCTGCTTTTCTAGCTTAGATCTTTTGTCTTGTTTCCAGCCAAAATATCTAAAAATTCTTAAATCAAG